>NC_034605.1:6710887-6722240 GCF_900095145.1 Mus pahari | reverse complement strand
TCTCTCTCTGTCTCTCTCTCTCTGTCTGTATGTTTGTGAGCCTGTTTTTGTTGTTTGTGTGTGTGTCTGTATGCTTGTATATGTATGTGTGTATGTGTGTGAGTTCATTTGTTTGTGTATGTATGTGTGTGTGATTGTGTATATGTGTTTGGGTGTCTGTAAATGTATGTATTTGTGTGTGTCTGTGTATTTTTGTATTTATGTATCTGTGTGTGAATATATGTGTTTATGTCTATATTTGTGTATGTGTCTGTGAATTTGCATATGCATATGCTTGGGTGTTTGTGCACGTATGTGTGTGTACATGTGTGATCACTTATTACTTTAGTTAAGTGATGAAAGTACTTATCTGTCCTTCACCGGGATGATGAGTGTAGAGCCCTGGACCAAAGGGTGAAAGGAGACCTTCTCTCTAGTACTTTCTATAGGTTCTTTCTTGCCACACGAAGAATGAAAGCGTTGCTTAGTGACTGAACTTGCACGAGGCCTTAGGTTCAGTCCTCAGAGTTGTATAACTCCCACTTTGCTTAGAGTAACCCCCAAATGTGAACAACTGACTACAGAATGCCCCAGTGGAGAGGAACTTTCCATTCAAAGAAGAATTGGCTGAAGGTTTAAGTAAGATTCTAATTACCACAATTCATCCTAAATAAGCGAAATGAAAAGACAGACAATAATCTGCAGGACTCTTTAGAACCAGCACTATAATCAAATATTTTAAATGCTAACATGTAGTATTCTAGCACAGACTGACTCAGAGCACAGTGTGACCAAAACGGATAAACAATATATAATATGAAAAGCAGAAACAGCCCACAGCTATGAAGTGATGCACGTCAGAGTAAGAATGAGAGCTTCCGGAGATAAAGACAGCCCTTATTATTTACCCTACTCATGTTGAATCTGTTGACTATATAGGAAAAACCCCACATTTTTTTTTTTGAAGTAAGAGATATTTGTGCTCAGTCCAATGGTTGGCTGAGAGCATCCACCTCTGTATTTGTCAGTTACTGGCAGAGCCTCTCAGGAGACAGGTGTATCAGGCTCCTGTCAGCAAGCACTTGTTGGCATCCACAATAGTGTCTGGGTTTGGTTACTGTATATGGGATGAATCCCCAGGTGGGGCAGTCTCTGGATGGCCTTTCCTTCAGTCTCTGCTCCACACTGTATTTCCTCCCATGGGTATTTTGTTCCTCCTTCTAAGAAGGACCGAAGTATCCACACTTTGGTCTTCTTTCTTCTTGAGCTTCATTTGGTCTGTGAATTGTATCTTGAGTATTCCGAGCTTTGGGCTAATATCCACTATCAGTGAGTGCATATCATATGAGTTCTTTTGTGATTAGGTTACCTCACTCAGGATGATATTTTCTAGTTCCACCCATTTGCCTAAGAATTTCATGAATTCATTGTTATTAATGGCTGAGTAGCACTCCATTGTGTAAATGTACTACATTTTCTGTATTCTCTGCTGAGGGACATCTGGGTTCTTTCCAGCTTCTGGCTATTATAAATAAGGNTGCTATGAACATAGTGGAGCATGTGTCCTTATTACATGTTGGAGCATCTTCTGGGTATATGTCCAGGCCCCCAGTGGAGGAGCGAGAGAAAGGAGCTAGAGAAAGGACTGAAGGAGCTGAAGGAGCTTGCAGCCCCAAAGGAGGAACAACAGTATGAACCAACCTGTACCTCCAGAGCTCCCAGGCACAAAACCACCAACCGAAGAGTACACATGGTGGGACTCACGGCTCCAGCTATAGCAGAGGATGACCTTATGGGTCATCAATGAGAGGAGAGGCCCTTGGTCCTGGGAAGGCTCGATGCCCCAGTGTAGGGGAAAGCCAGGACAGGGAAGAGGGAGTGCGTGGGTTGGGGAGCAGGGGGAGGGGGGATGGGATAGGGGGTTTTCGGAGGGGAAACCAGGAAATGTAAATAAAGAAAATATCTGATAAAAAAATTTACCAAGGCAAAAAGAAAGAAAGAAAGAAAGAAAGAGAAAAAGAAAAAGAAAAAGAAAAAGAAAAAGAAAAAGAAAAAAAAAAAGATATTTGAAGCCAGTATCCTGGTCCAGACAAATTTCGAAGGTAAAATATATTCTTTTCACTTTTGTTAGAATAAAAACCTCAAAGTTAGAAGAAGTGTAGCTCAGTTGGTAACATGCTCATCTGGTGTATTCAAGGCCTGGGTTTGAGTCCAGACACAACACAAACTAGGGATTGGGGGGGAGCACACCTTGACTCCAAGCACTCTGAAGGGGAAGGTGAGCAAGAGCATTAGGAATTCAGGATCATCCTTGTATTCATAGATAGTTCAGGCCATCTTGGGCTCCTTGAGATCTTATCTCAACAAACAAACAAACAAACAAACAAACAACAAACAAGTCTTTTTGGATTAAACAGATTAATTTCTCTCCTTTCTCTCTACCCCAACAGCATGTTTAAGTATTAAAAGCAATACCTCTGCCCAACCTGGCCTTTCCTTCTGAGTTATATCCTAAGCCTGGCTGTATTTCAAAGTCTAATTATCTTTCCTAAAACAAGCAGCGAAGTTGCATTCCACCTTCAAAAAAAAATCATTACTTGCTTCTTTCCTTTGAGTCTCAAGGAGGCATCACTGAGTTATTCTTGCGTCGTGTGGGTTGTCATCTTGTGTCCAACAGTAGCTTCTCTTTCTGATCATTGATACAGGCAGATTGGAACTGCGGTTCGTATTCCTTACACATTCTCAATCAGCTTCCACCAGCCACTCTGCTCAGTTTCTACACGTGCCTTTAGGGTGGGTCATACGTGGAGTTGGGAAAACAACTCAGCACTTCAATTTCCTCATGATCCCAATGCTATCCCTTACCTGTCGGGTTGCAATGTTCTTATTAGAAATATGCTTATGCAGTATAAAAGGGTGTTATTAAAAACACTTTAAAATGATTTGACTATACTGAGATCCAAAAAAAGAGCAAAGTGTTCTAAAAAGGTTTAATAATAAATGACTAAAGGGATAAACAGTTTCACTCTAGGGCTATTAATCTAGCACCTTTCATGAGCCCTAAACTTCTGTAAGCTAAATAAAAATAGCACATGACAGCTTATATTTGTATAGGAAATAACAGAGTGAACAGCAAAGACATTGGGAAATTGCATTTTTTTCAAAGATAATTAAAGGTCATACTATTTAGCCAAACTATAATCCATCACAGCGAGGCATTGATTACCGCTCCAGCCATGTGCATTCTTAATTCCATTAGCGAAATAAAAGACAGCCTTTGAATTTGCCACTTTCTCCATACATAGCAAGCACGGATGGCAAATTACTCCAGAATCCAGAATAGCTTCACAGATAAGCTCGTCCTCTTCGGCATCTCCAATCTACAAAGTTTTAAGTAGCAATAAATTTAACAGCCGCCCTCTTCACAATGTGCGGTAATAGCTGCTCTCTGGAGATCTGAGAATGTTCAAAGCAAAGCTGTGCTCACCATTTACCCCGCAGTGAGCTTGCAGAGACCCACCACTTCACACACACCTCCCATCCACATCTGTCCTGGGCAAAAGCTGGTTTCCTCCAGGGCCCTGAAGCTAACGGTTATCATTCAAGTGACTGCAGTTCAAGAGTGTTGAGTTATATTTCTAGGCACTGGTGTTGTAATGGCTGTCAAAGAGAAACACCGGAGTAGGTTATCTGGCTTCCCCATCTTCTTCAGGTGTAATGTTGTCATTCATTTTGTTAACTCTCTCTTTGTGTTTCAACCCAGAGGAGACCACAAACTGAAAAGTATGCACCAGTCTATTTTTGCTTTCTGCTGGTCTGTTTGTGGGTGTAATTGTTTCACACTTAGTGAGCCACAAATGAGCTTATATTTGTAGAAGGACGTTTTAGAGAGAACAGAGGGGCATTATTCTTTAGAGATTAGGGCATGGCAGAGTGGTTCTTTTACCTGCAGGAAGATGAATGTAGGAACCTATTAGCCAAATCCCTCACAAATAATTCCGCTGTAAATTTTGTGAGATAGTGTAGATGGGGTAGGGGTGGGGATGGGGTGGGTTTCCAGAATTTTAAGTTAAGCTGGATCATTGCTAGTAAGCTACTTGGAAGTTGGTCTAGATAGTCTTTCAGGTGTTTACAATACTGATTTGTATGAGTAGTTCTTTTTTCCTTTCTCTCTCTCTCTCTCTCTCTCTCTCTCTCTCTCTCTCTCTCTCTCTCTCTCTTATACACACACAAACACAAACACAAACACACATACCACACATACACACACACCTACATACCCCTCACACCATACACTAAAATTTTCCAGTGTATTAGCAGGTAAAGTTCCTGATCTGGGTCAGGACAGTTTTTATGTATCAGAAAGATTGCAATTCTTTCTAATTTTTTAAGCTATCCATTTATATAGCTTAACATATGCTTACTATAGTGATTATGGATACTTTCTCTCACAGGAAGGAAGTACGTTGGGTTTTGTTTTGTTTTGTTTTTCACGAGTTTGAATTAGGACTCAGAGCATCCAACTGTCACCAAGGGCCCAAGAAAAATATTCTGTAACTGAATTAAGCCTGTGTTTGAGCACAAGGCCTTTCAGTGTGGTTAACCAAGGCTGTGGTATTTTGACAGCATCACCTATGAAACGCCGAGGAGTGGCTTATTAGGAGCACAGCTAGGTAAACTGAGATAATGACGAGGGATAATCACACATGCTTCAGGGCAGAGGTGACTTCAGGCAGGACGCAGAGAGGAATCTCTTCCTCTTGCAGAACCCTCTAGCAAAAGATCATGATGCAAGACAGTAGCTCTTGGAGACTGGAAGTCTCTGACTTGGTGTCTGGAGCAGGAAGCCATGCATGGGACATTCAAATTCTAGCCAGAGGCTCCTCTTGTCCCTTTGTATTTTCTGAGCACGCAGGCAGAGGCCTATCTGGGTCATTGTGCTGAGGAGGGCTGGTCATGGGTTCTCTGGTTTGGCTACTCATTAGATTAACTCAAAAGTTGATGCAAGCGATGGTAAAACACACTGGATCACTCAGTCTTGGATCTCTCTCTCTCTCTCTCTCTCTCCCCTCTTTCTCTCTCCCCCCTCTCTTTCTTTCTTTCCTTCTTTCTTTCTTCTCTCCCCAGTTATGTGAAACACTATTCTCTAAACTAAGGCAGTTAGTTACCCCAGAATCTGTTTTCAGTACTCTTACAAAGAAAAAATGAGAATAGATATTATTATCATAACTGCTGGTATCCTGATCCACTTGTATGTGGGAATGTATATAATCCATGTTTCATTCTCTTCCATAATGCAAGGGCTGAAGACTTTTGTAGATTTAATTCAATTGTATGCGTGTGTGTGTGTGTGTGTGTGTGAGAGAGAGAGAGAGAGAGAGAGAGAGAGAGAGAGAGAGAGAGAGAGATGGGAACTAAAGGTCAATCGTTGGGTGTCTTTTTTTCATGGGTGCTGGATATCTTAACGTTTTCATACATATGTGGTAAGCCTTCTGAGTCATGTCCCAAGCTGTTGAACATTTTTTAAATTAAAACTTTATTAAGGAGAATTTGCATACGAAAAATATGACACATGAAAATTAACCAGACCCAAAATCTATATATCCCTGTGAACTTTGATGCAGCAAGAACAGCCTTCTGAAGCCAGGGTTTGGGGGAGGCGGGGATAGGGGTAGTGGTGAGGGGTGGCTTATACTGGGTTTTACCCTTTGTCAGACTTCTTTTTTTAATTATTATTATTATTATTATTATTATTGTTTTGTTTTCATTTTTATTAGATTTTTCTTCATTTACATTTCAAATGTTATCCTGAAAGTTCCCTATACCCTCGCCCCACCCTGCTTCCCAACCCACCCAATCCTGCTTCCTGGCCCTGGCATTCCCCTGTACTGGGGCATATAATCTTTGCAAGACCAAGGACTCTTCTCCCAATGATGGCCTACTAGGCAGCTAGAGACACGAGCTCTGGGGGTACTGGTTAGTTCATATTATTGTTCCACCTATAGGGTTGCAGACCCCTCAGCTCCTTGAGTACTTTCTCTAGCTCCTCCATTGGGGGCCCTGTGTTCCATCCGATAGATGACTGTGAGCATCCGCTTCTGTATTCGTCAGACTTTTTAGGCTTAACTGTATCTACCTTAAATCAGCCTTTTTTTTTTTTTTTTTTTTCAACTTTTTTAAAATTAGATATTTTCTTTATTTACATTTCAAATGCTATCCCGAAAGTTCCCTACATGCCCCCCCCCCCGCCCTGCTCCCCTACCCACGCACTCCTACTTCTTGGCCCTGGCATTCCCCTGTGCTGGGGCATATAAATATCATCCTTTCTTAACCACAGATCCTCGTCAAGAACAAAATGCACAAAATTGTTTGAGTGGCTGTTTTCTAAATTTTTCTAAGGAGAATATGTCATTAAGACCCATCTGTTCTAAGTATGTTGGTGTGAAGTTAATTTATTAGATAAATAGATATATTATGGGGACATATAAAGATGTAGCTGGCACTCAGTTGTTTTGGGCAAGTGTTTTGTTGTTGTTTGCTTTTTTAAAGATCTGTATTTTAGTGTGTGTGTGTGTGACACACACACACACACACACATTCAAATTCGTGAGCCACAGCACGTAGAAAGAGGAAGCCTTGTAAGGGTAGGTAGGCTCTATGCTTCTATCCTGTATGTTGTGGGGAGCAGACTCAAATTGCCAGGCTTCGGGCCAGGTGCCTTTATCACTGGTCCACGGGCAAGTTGGGCCCATTATCTCTTCCAAGCCTTATTCTTGTCACCAATTAAGATGGCAGCATTTGGTACTCAGCCTCCAACAGTTGACAATTCTCAGTGTGCGCTCACCCTTTCAGAACAACGGACAGGTGAACCGGGTCTACCTGTTTGTCTTCATCGTCTCTTCTCCTCTCTTTTCCAGAGGTCTTGTTACCTGACTACGAGCAGCGGGTTCTAATCAGCAGAGGGAGATTGTGTTTAAGAAAACTAAACTTTCCAATGCAGCTTACTCAATACCCAGCCTACTGAAAACAGCAGCAGCAGCAAAGAAACATAGTCAGGATGTTTGTGAGCACTGCCTCTCCGTGGAACAGCTCAGTCCTCTGGGGAGGCTGGTGGGCAAGCAATATTATTTGTTTAATGACCTGTTTTAAAAACCTAGTGTGTGTCAGATGAAACAGAGACAAGCCATGAATAAAACCAGACACGTCCTCATGTAGTTTATGGTCACAGGAAAGAGCCAAAGACACCAGCAAATACAAATTGCACAACATAGCATTCAACTGTCTCCTAAAATCGGTGTGGAGGAGGGTTAAGGGTTCAGTATTGAAGCATCACATCTGTATTATTCATTCCTTGCCAGACAATTGGCTTCCAGAGGGCACCTGAAGCCATGGAGCAGGTCTAAGAAATCATTAAAATCACCTGGATCCAAGCACCGAGGACGGGGAAGAGGGGAGTGGGAACCTGCTGAGGCTCTAATGAAATGGAAAGAAAAGAATTTTCATTTTGTGGATAGAGACTGATTTAAGGTAAGACGGCTTGATGACTGAGTGATCAGATATGGGTATCAAAGATGATAAAGGACTACACAGCAAAGGATACAAAGATGGCAGGCCTATTGGTGATAAGGGAAAGCTGGGAGCGATATAGGTCCTCAGGAAAGAGGGCAAGTTTAGTTTGGGGTATGTTGCAATTACAGAGCTGTGTGGCCTGTAGACAGAGATAATGGTAATTGTGCTAGGGTGTATATTTGAGAGTCGACCTGATGTAGATTAGGGATGTTGATGAGATAGTCCAAGAGGAATCAGCAGAGAAGAAAAGAGATGTGAAGGATGTCCTAAGGGAAACAAAAGATAGCAAGAGACATGCACTGATGAAGAGAGGTAAAAAGGCACGGGCTTCCAGTTGGTGCTTACTCAGTAAATAAGGATATTATTGATATTAGGATCCTAACATTCCTCATTGTTTCCTGCACTCACGGTGGTTGCTCAGTGATGCTGAAGAAGTGGGCTGGGCCTGAGAAGGAAATTCCAAGAGTTGACCTTGCCACAGTGTCTTATGCCACCAAAAGTGAAGACAAGGACTGACAAGAGGTTATCTGTGACAGTAGGGGGAGCAACTTCAGCAGAACAGTTTGGGGAGAGGTCAGAATGCACAGTGAAGAGTGAGTGGCCCAGAGAAACATGGCGACAGAGCTTTTCTGCTTTCTCAAGAAACAAGACTGCAGGCTGTGGATGTCTGGCAAGTGTAGAGTACCTACTCTAGTGTGTATGAGGCCCTGGTTTGAACCCCTCCCTGGTGCACTACCAGCACTCAAGAAGTAGAGTTAGGAGGATCAGGAATTCAAAGTCATCCTTGGTATAGCGAGTTCGAGTCCAGCCTGGTCTACATGAGGTACTGTCTAAAAGAAAAGGGGGGAAAAGGATGGAAGGAAAGAAAGCAAGCAAGAAAGAAAGGAAGGGGTAAGAAGAAAAGAAAGAAAGGAGCTGGGTGTGGTGGCACATGTTTTTAATCCTGCATGTAGGAGACAGATCCTTGACCCTGAGGTTAGTCTAGTCTATAACAGTGAGCTCAAGGCCAAGGTTACAGGGTGACACCCTGCTTCAAAAACAATAAATAAACAACAAAAAAAACATTTAAAAATATATACAAAGAAAGAAGAGGAAGAAAAAAAGAGTAGACTAGGAAGAAAAGAAAAGATACTTGTGCCAGCAAGTGGCCAGTGCCACTTAAACTGCCCAAGATGGCAGTTCCTAGGACTCCTCTCCTATGGTCCCGCTGACTCTTGCCTTCTATCCTTGGCTGGCATAGGGGCCCCAGGCTGGCATCCACATTTGTTGCTCCAGCCTCACAGGCATAGACTTCATAAAGTTCCAATTTATGGAGCTCCTACCTCCCTGACTTCTACCTCCTGTTGCTTCTGCTCCTCATTCTTGAACCACAAGGCAACTGACTGTAACAATCCTTTGTTTACTGGAATCATGAAAGGGTTGGAGAATTAAAAAAAAAAAAAAAAAGGAAAAACAAAAGTTGTATCTGGAGACACAATTTCTCATATTTTTTATCTCCTTTTCTCTCTGTGTTTTTCCTTTCGATCACACAAAGTACTCTGAGAGCTGAAAAGCACAATTGTTCTTTCGGAATCTCCAGTGGGTTGGTGATAGATTGAGAAGGTGGGGATAGAAGATCATAGCCCAAAACATACTTCTTCTGAAGATGCTTTAGAGTAGAAGAAAGTCACCATGAAGTTGTGTTTATTGAAGCAAACTTTTATTATTATTATTATTATTATTATTATTAGCTACAGAAGGCCACTTTCACACAATTCTATAGTGACCTTTGAGCGCATTCTTCACCTCTGCTATCGTTCCCTTCTCCGCCTCCTCCCCACCCCCAGTCTCCTTCGTTCCCCAGAAAGTGAAACTAATCTATATAAACTATTAGGACACACGCACACAAAAAGTAATAAGCAAAATATCATAAGCAAAACAGAACAGTGTACTTTCCCTCCTCCCTTTAACGTTTTTGTTTGTGTGTTTCTAATTTGGAAAGAAAAATAAATTAAAAATATGTATGAGTGTCTGAGTGCATCATATCCCTGTGAACTTCAGAAACAATGGATGGTGGTAAGCCCAACAAGTGGGTGCTGAGAACTGAAGCTGGGTCCTCTGCAAGAGCAATAGGTGTTCTTCGGTGCTGAGCCATCTCTTCCATCTCCTTGAGTAAACTTTTAAAAGCTAATCAATCTATTAGCCATAGACATCTACTTAATGAACTACTAACAACTTCAAAACAGTGGTTTATTTGATTTGATGCTATGTATTCACTGCTACGATAATTTTAATAGTGGATAAGTTATGGCATCTATAAATCACAGCTTGGGAGTTATTTTCAACTTCACTTTCAGTATTTATTGCTTGTCTGGGCTCATCTAATTGAAAGTCTTTTGAGCCCCATAAGTTAGAACAGACATTACAAGTGAATCGGTCTTGTGAAAACACTCCCTCCTCCTCCTCTTCCTCCTCCTCCTCCTCCTCTTCTTCCTCCTCCTCCTCCTCCTCTTCCTCTTCCTCTTCCTCTTCCTCTTCCTCTTCCTCTTCCTCTTCTTCTTCTTCTTCCTTCTCTTTCTTTTAATGTTCAATGAAGTATCAGGAACACGGACTTAAAACAAAGTGGTTAAAAAGAAAGTAGTCTGGTTGTCAGCATGATTTATATTGGAAGCTGTCTGTAGTTTTATACAATCGAGTCTTCACTACCCTAAAAACAGGTAAATTAATGTGTGGTTTAGTTCTAACCACAGCTCTTACCAGGCCCTAGTTCCCAGGCTTGTCCCATTTTGCTTTTTTTCTTCTTCTTCTTCTTCTTGCAGGTTTGTTTGTGGCTATGAGACAGCATTAGTCTTGATGAGAAAATGGAGTTGCAAGACTGGAGAAGCCACTCAGTTGCTAGAGTGTTTGCCTATCAGGTATGAAGCCCCGGGTTCTGTTGCCAGCACGACAGAACTGGGTGGTGCACATGCGCATCTGTAACTCCTGCACTTGAAAGATGGAAGTTGAAGCTCAACCTTGGCTACCCCACACATTGGAGGCTAGCCTGGGCTACATAAGACATCTCTCTCTCTCTCTCTCTCTCTCTCTCTCTCTCTCTCTCTCTTTGTCTCTGTGTCTCTCCATCTCTCTGTCTGCATGTCTGTCTGTCTCATGCACACACACACACAGGTGGGGAGACAAGAAAGAAAAGAAAAAAAGAAAAGAAAGGAAAGGAAAAGAAGAAATGGGGCAGCAAGCTTACACACTGCTGAGCTGCAGGAGTACAGTGTAAGGAAGCCAGGCTCACCACAGCGGGTACTTTCCTCACTAGGCAGAGGGGGCCTGTTTCTGCAAGCTCCCAATCCTGACACAGGTATGGGAACTCCTCTCTTCTCACTCACAGGGCCCAGAAACCTGTTCTCTGTGGTCTTTGAAGCAGCCAAGGATGGGGAAAGCAAACAGGCTTCCCAGAGGCCTTGTAGGGATGCAAAGAACTCCAGGAGCCATAGAAGAACAGCTTAGCAGGGCTTCTGGGAAAACAGGAAGTATTGTTGAAGTTTAGGAAAGGAGGTCTCTGGATAAGGTTAAAGAAAACGAATTGTGTGTGTGCGTCATGCTGTATATGAGTAAGCCTAATTTGTATTCCATTATTTATCAGGGAGTAAGTACTGGGCAAACAAATGTCCAGTAGGGACCTGATATTTTATTTTATTATTCTGATTTACTTTTTTATGTGTTTTTTTTTTTTTTTTTTTTTTTTTTCGAAACAGGGTTTCTCTGTGTAGCTCTGGCTGTCCTGGAACTCACTCTGTATATCCTGTAACTCATTCTGTAGACCAGGCTATCC
>NC_034605.1:6694901-6710795 GCF_900095145.1 Mus pahari | reverse complement strand
CCTGATATTTTATTTTATTATTCTGATTTACTTTATTAGGAGATTTTTTTTGTTTTTTTTTTTGTTTTTTTTTTTTTTTTTTTTTTTTGAGACAGGGTTTTTTTCTGTGTAGCCCTGGCTATCCTGTAACTCATTCTGTAGACCAGGCTATCCTGGAACTCAAAGATCTGCCTGCCTCTGCCACCCAATTGCTGGTATTAAAGGTGTATGCTACTACGCCCCGAAGGGGTTTTATCTAGTACATTTGAATTGACTTTTTAGTGATAAAGTCCCAGAACCCCACCCCACTGTCTTTTATGGTGGATTTCCTAATCTTATAAACCACAGCCATCAAAGACAGAATGCTGTGTCTTAATTAAGGGCATATTCTAAAGGAGACCTCTGTGGTGTGGGGAAAAGCATGCCATTTGATTCCAAAACAAGTTCAATCATCAAACACTGCTAAGGAAAGCAGTGGCTCTCTCCAACACACACTGCGCTCTCAGCCAGCCGGCATGTTTAATTCTCATTCCTATTGCGTCTTTGGCTAGGAGATGTATCTTTCCAAAGCTCTTACTTCTTTTGAAGAAAACAGGGACAGAAATCATGACCATCTATCTTGCCAAGATGACTGGGAGGATTAAGGTAATAAATCTGACATCCCTGATACAGTTTGTAGTTAATAAACAGTAGTTCCAAGTGGGTGGTGGATCTTCACATTCGATATTTTAAATTAATTAATTAATTATGCGTGTGTGTGTGTGTGTGTGTGTGTGTGTGTGTGTGTGTGTATCCAGAGGACAGCTTGCAGAAGTTGATTCTCTCTTACGACCATGTGGAATCCCTGTGCGGATTCAGGTTCTTATGCCTGACTGCCAGCACCCTTTATTGATGAGTCAACAGACTGGCCCTAATTATCTTGTATGAGACACTAACCCTCACATTTTATATGTTACATGTTTGCCAAATACCTCATGTGACCCTGAGAATAAGTGAATCTGAGAGTGGCCTCCAAGGGACCGAGATTTGGGAGGTGCAGGAAGTGAGGACTCAGGTGTTAGAGCCAATAGTATCACACAGAGGAACAGCATCATCCACTAATTACGCTTGATAACCATATACTACGTGAGCCAGGGCATTATTGGAGGGGATTCCGATTGGATCTTGATGAAGCCCCACGTGATTGAAACTACAAGGAGGAACTGACGATCAGCAGGCATGCAGGCCGTGGGTATCACATGGAACTGGAGAGAAAGAACACATCTGCGATGCGGTGGGGAATAAAGTTTGGGTTGTCAGCATCTTTCATTTTTATTGTAATTTTTAAAAAAAAGATTGATGTCCAGAATTGCTATAACAAATGATCTACAGGCGTGGTAGCTTAAACAACAAAACAAAATTCTCGTCTTGTCGTTCTGGAACCCAGAAGTGTCAACTGAAGTCTTGATCATATTGGTCAGGGTAATGTGGGGAGAAAGGAGCTACCCTTACTTCTTTTAGTTTCTTTCTGGTGACCCAGGAGATCCTAGAGGGGTATCGCCCCTGTCTTGGCCACTTCACATGTCTGCCTTCCTGCTTCATCTCTGTCTCTACATGACATTCTTTCCTGTGAGTCCATGTCTAATCTCATTTTTCTGGTGAACACACATAGTCATATTGGGTTAGAGTCAAGGACCCCAGTGGCCTCACATTCACAGAGACTTTGTCCCAAATAGGGTCATATTCATAGATAGAGTGGTCATGAGTTCGATATATCTTTTGATGAAGCATATTTCAACCTATAGCAGAGAGGTTTGTCCTATCGGCAACGTGAGTGGTTGAGTCTATCTGCCAGGAAGAAGGAGGGAAATCAGAGGAGAGTAGCCCACAGTACTAGATGCTAAGCAGAGTGACCCAGAGTCACCATTAGATCTAGCAGCAAAGGAAGCAGAAGTGATGCCGTGCCATTTTTCCATGAGTCCACAGTGGAGTGCTGCGGATGGAGTCAGGAGCTTTTACTCAGACATGGCCTGCTTCGGATAGCTGCTGCCACTGCTTGATTTTGGTTTGGGTATATATACACACTTGTGGAACTCCTAAAATGCAACAGAGACTTTAAGACATAGGTGCTAGTGGGAGGTGAGTAAGTCATACGGGTTGAGCCTTTGGGAGAAGGTTAATGCATTCCTATGAGACCCCGAATTTGTCTGTGCAAGATTCAGTTGTGACAAGAGAGAAGTTCTGGCTGCTGAGTGCTCTCTCTTCCCGTCTTGGCGTTCATGGCTCTGCCACCATGATACCACCTGCCATAAAGCCCTACAAGAGGATAAACTAAGCCTTGAATATTCACCCTCCAAGACCGAGCTACACAAACCTTTTCTCTTTCTTCACAAAGTGCTCATTTCAGGGTGTTTTTCTATAGCAATGGGAAAGGGACGAATATCAGTGTGACTTGTGCAAATGTGTAGGTGAAGAGGAGGTAGGTGCCAGCGTCAAGAAGTTCTTCACATCACCAGGACACGACTCAAACTCTGCTTCTGCAGGGAGCCCTGCCTCAGAGCCTTCTGGGAAGCACTGTAATCTTGGCCCTGCAATCACTGCGTCCCCTGTAATTTCCCAGGAGCACGGATATCCACCTGCCTCATCCTCACACATACCAGAGTGACATGAGACTGTTGGGTGCATCCAGTGGGTACTGTGGATTGGGGGCAGATGCCCACTCCCTGGGCAATCTTGCACAGATCTTGTTCTCCTTTGGTTTTTTTTTTTTTTTCTACTTCTCCTCATCTCTGTAAAAACCCAGCAGCCTTGTAGACCGCTGCCAACCAGTGGTCTGCAGGCCATATCTAGCCTGAGGCCTGCTTTTGCATCGAGAAGTTTTACCTGATGATGTGGATGAACTGCACATCCCTCGGTTCATGCTAAAGTCCTAACAGATCATCAGAGAACTGAGCTTTCCGAGAGGACGAGAGAAGGTGGAACCCTTGGTTCAGAATGAGACTGTCTTTGGACATGGTGTCTTTAAGGAGGGGAACTAAGTTAAAGACATAAGACCCTTAGGGAGCAATCTGATCCAACAGGAGTCATATTCCTATATAAAAAAGGAAGTCTGAAACTTCCTTTTTTCACCAGTGAATGATATTTGACCGTGTGTAAACAAACCTTATTTTTATTATTATTATTATTATTTTAATCTACTCAGCCCTTTTTGAGCTGCAGAGAGGGGCCTTGGAAGGAACAAATCCCCCGAGCCCTCAGCATGGAACGACACTGTCTGGTTGTTTAAACCACGCAGTCTATGGGACTTTGTTAACGCACTTCTGACAAACTCAGACTTTGAATACAACCTTATGCGGTTATTGCTGCAATGAACACGGAATAGAAGATAGTTCCTGAAGGTTCTGGTTTTGAGGCTTAGCATGTTAGAACAGTATAGCACACATGTCTGGGGACGTGAGTTCAATCCCTAGGACAAGTGTAAAGGTCAAGGGAGAGAACTAACTCTGTAAAATTGTCCTCTGACTACCATATGTGTATCATGGGATACAGGCCTTCACGGATACATCACATACATGGGGCGGGGGTGGGGGTGGGGAAGAAGACGAGGGAGAGAGAAGAGGGAGAGGGAGAGACTCACAATAAATAAAATTTACTTTAAGAAAGATACTGGGTCATTTCATTTGACTCTGGCAGAAATACTGGATCATATGCTAGCCCCACTTTTCTAATGTTTAAGTTTTGTATTATTTTCCATCATGTGTAGCTGACCTACACTCCCGCTGCCTGTATATAATGCCTGTTTTTCTCCACATACTCCAACAGAATCTTGTGAATAGCTCTTGCTTCATGATCCTCCACAGTATGGTAACCCTTCTGTCAGGGTGTGTAGGGTAAGCATCAGTTACTGTGCAGTAGTTTGCAAACGGGTAAAGTCCCTGCTTTGGCTGTTTCCTAGCTGAGAGTTCATGCTGTCTCTTTCAATGACTTTATAGCAGGCCTCTAAAGCTTGTCCTGGCCTGATCCCTTGCTCTCAGGGTGGCAAGGGCTCAGCTGAACAGCAGCCAGTTCAGGGTTTCAGAGCTGCACCTGGAAGATGGAAATTGCCAGGAGCTCTTTCTGTATCACCTGAGAGGTGCCTCCAGATGCACCCACCCTCTGCCATCACCTCCCTGTCATCAGGCAGGACGGGCAGGTTCCTCCCTTGCAGCTGCCTCCTTTCTTGCAGAGGCCACATAGGTTTGGAAGGCATCAGAGTTAGGAAGCCACCAAATGCAATCTCCAACATCCCCGAGGCAGGGGCTGGTAGAACAACCTAAATCCATCTGGTTTTCCAAAGCCATAATTTTCTTTGTTAAATGTGAGAGGAGAGGAGGAGGTTGGGGGGAAAGACACACACACACACACACACACACACACANCAAAGTTTGGTATCTTGAACTCACATGATGGAAGGAAAGGACTGACTCAGTTTCATGTGTGCTATGTATACACAGAGAGAGAGAGAGGTGGGGAGCAGGGAAATAGAGAGAGAGAGAGAGAGAGAGAGAGAGAGAGAGAGAGAGAGAGAGAGAGAGAGAGAGAAGAGCCAGAGAGAGGACAAACAGAAACAAAGAGATAGAAGACAGGAGACAGAGATAGACACAGAAAGAGACATACACAGAGATAGAGAAACATACAGAGGCAGACAGACAGATAGAGAAAAAGAGAGACAAAAAGGAAGAGACAGAAACATGCAGAGATGTTCTGGCATTTCTAAAACTCAGTATTTGGAACTCAGGAGATAGTTAGCTGGTAAAATGCTTGCCTCGCAAACATAGAGACCCAAGCTAATTCCTAAAACCCACAGCATCATAGCAACCAGCAGTACAGTGCCATACACACTTAGGATCCTCTTGTTGGGGAGGCAGGGACAAGTGGGATCCTTAGGTCTCCTGGGACTAGCTTGTGAGTTCCAGGCCCGTGAGAGATACTGGCTCACAAACCAAAGTGGATAGCATCTGGGGGACAGCACCCAAGGTTGGCTTCTGGGTTGTGTGTGTGTGTGTGTGTGTGTGTGTGTGTGTGTATCATATATGTTTATGCATATGCATATATACATGTTGACTTCTAGCCCATATATATATATGGTACCTGCACACACACAGGTACCTGCACACTCAATACACACATGTTTCACATACACACACATACCTGAATACTCAGTACACACACATTTCACACACAAACAGGTACATGCACACTCAATACACACACGTTTCACATACACACAAACATACCTGCATACTCAATACACACACATTTCACACACATACACACACATACACGCAGGTACTTGCATACTTAATGAATACACAACACACGCACACACGCACACATGTAAATGTAACTGCATACTCAATACACACACATTTCACACACACTCACACACACACGTACCTGCACACTGTATACACATACATTTCACACACATACACACACACACATACACACAGGTACTGGCATACTCAATGCACACACACACACACACACACACACACACACACACAGTGTTTCTTCTGAGATGAAATTTGGTGTTGTGGCACTGAACACAGAGGCTTAGTTAGAAACATGGCAGCCACTTACAACACCCTGTGGCCTGTGGCCTTCAGCAATGGAGTGTTACAGGGAGCTGTGAAGCTTGTCACGGGACTTATCTGACCTTTGGCTGGTAAGCTGGAATTGCTTTACGCCTGGCTTCTCACAGACTAATAGCACTTTTGAGTCTAGCTCAGGTTATCACTTGACATCCCCAAAATCCATTTCTAAGGTAAAAGGAATGCTTAATTGGGGAGGAGGTGTGTATCCATTTTTAATGAAAGAAGCGAAATAAAATAAAAACCCTTGATGTCAGATTTTGCTATGGCATTACTGCCTACCTGTTACCACCTGGACTTAGCCACCTCATTGGAACAAAAGGTGGGCATGACTTCTTTGATTCGGGTCTATCTTGCAAAATCACATCATGGATTGTGAAGGCCATGGGAAAGTGCCTTTGCATGGGCTGCTCATCTCTTTCAGCTTCATTTTTAATTTAATTAATTTTTCTCATATTTTACCCCATGTAATCTGGTCTGTCCTGACTCATATTTCTCTCATTTTATCTCTTAAGTGTTGGGACAATCTGTGTCTCTGTGCCTTACAATATTCTTATGACCTGTAGATGGGGAACACGGAGATGACCTGTAGATGAATAAGAGCCATGCTTTCTCAAAAGTCACCAGTTTCTGTATTTAACAATTAAAGTAAGACATTCTAAAGTTTACAGCTAAGTGGATTCTTCTCTTGGTAAATAAACTGTCAATGAAAATTGACTTCCAAGTCAACTGTGTTGGCTTAGGCCTGTGACCCCAGCATTTAGGAGGCTTGGGTAGGATTGTTGAGAGTTCAAGGCCAGCCTAGACTATGATAGCGATTTCCATGTCCCCTAGGCTATATAAGATGACAGTGTATAAGCAACTATAAAACAAACATAAATATCACAAAAAGCCCTCTCCCAAAACCGCCCACCACCACCACCAACACAGGCACCACTGAGAAACAGGCCATCTGCTATCTATCAGGACACATGAATTGTCCAGAAATTTCCTTGACCTGAGAAAGCTAAGCCTACAGGCTGGACTTTTGGTGGGGGTCCCCAGGGTTCATTTTGTAGATAGGATCACACGGGTGGACTCTGCATGAATCTAATCTCTTCTTGTAAAAAACATGAGATACTGGGCTTCATAAGATCTACAAGCCTACGTAGCCACAACAGAGAACCTATAGCCTTGGGGTTCCAATGACTGGTTGATTCTCAGTGGCTCTCCCTACAGTATGAATAGCTGTTGGCATGGTATAAGTTGTGGTGGAGAGAGTGACAAACAGAATTTATTGGTTGGTAGATTGAATGGACAAACAAGAAAACCTTTGGGGCTAGGAAGGTGGCTTGATTGTAAAACGCTTGCCTCACAAGCATGGAAATTTGAATTGGGTCCTCAGAACCCACATTTAGAAAGCCAGATAGAGTGGCCTACTCTTGTATTTCTAGCCATGAGGAGGTAGAGACAGGCAGGTCCATGGGGTGTGCTGTCTGGCCAGCCAGCCAGCCAGCCTAATCAGTTAGCTTCAAGGACGAAGAGACCCTGTCTCAAACGGTGCAGTGGACGGTGCTTGAGTTGCTATAGCTAACGTTACCTCCTGACCTCCAAATTCTGGTGAGCCTGTTCTCCCCAACTCTCAACAGCTTCCAGGCAACAGCGAGACCATATAGCTACCAAGTTGGGATCCATACTGGAATGATGTGTAACTTTTCTCTGTTTAGGAATCGATGAAATGAAGTTCAGCAACTGATTGGAGCAACAAATATCCTTGGTTCAAACAGTCAGCCTTTCAAGAGTGGCCCAGTTCTTATCTCATGATTAGCGTGACATTTATGTTGCAGACAGACAAGGCTAAAGTGAAGGGGTATTTCAGAAGTCTACATACACCATGTCTCAGAAGATTCCAAAGATGAGATGGGGTTTCACTATCTACATGTAGCCTCTGTATCCATCAATGGGAAAATGAAAGACCAACTGGGGATTCGAGCAAGGATCTATAAAAGTGATTTGAATTTACTGAGTAAGTTCCAAGTTCTCTATAGGGATAATTCAGAAAGTGGGTCAAAGAGTTAGAGATGGACAACACTTGCTTTATGACAGCTTTCCAGACAGAGACAGTGTTCTTGCTTCCTGTTCTTGAATTAAAAGTCAAATGATGGTGTGTTATATGCTTTTCTTGTTGCTGTGACATAACATCTGACAGAAGTCACTTAAGGAAAGAAAGGCTTGCCGGGCGGTGGTGGTGCACTCCTTTAATCCCAGCACTTGGGAGGCAGAGGCAGGCAGATTTCTGAGTTCGAGGCCAGCCTGGTCTACAGAGGACAGCTGGGGCTACACAGAGAAACCCTGTCTTGAAAAACAAAACAATACAAACAAACAAGAAAGAAAGAAAGAAAGAAAGAAAGAAAGAAAGAAAGAAAGAAAGAAAGAAAGAAAGAAAGGCTTGTTGGCTTAGAGTTTGAGGGCTCAGTCCCTCATGGCAGGAATGTGTAACGTCAGGGGTAGACAGCTCTCACATGACATCCACAGTGAGGAGGCAGTGCAGCTGTAGTTGTAGCTCCTCAAATAGCATCCATTTGGTACTTGGAAACAGTCCTTGTAACTAGCTGCATTAGGCTGGCTGACTAGCTAGTGAGAGATGGGTGCTGGCGTTCAGCTGCCTACCTCTTTTTGCGCAACCCAAGACCCCAGCTCATAGAACGGTGCCGTAATCCCTCCTCAGTTAAGATTTTATGGAAACAATCTCATAGGTATCTAGGGGTGCGTCTCATAAAGTTGACAGAAAACAACAGATATTAATAGTAATAATAACCTGTTATATTATTTTTTAAGCCCTGTTCTAGGCTGGAATAATGGAGTCATGTATTGCTAATGGCTGGTGTGGATTTTTTTAAAATTTAGTTTAGTTTTTTATTTGTGTGTGTGTGTGTGTGTGTGTGTGTGTGTGTGTGTGTGCATATGCATACATGCATGCTTGCATATGCATGCAGGTTCCCGAAGAGGCCAGAGGGGATGGTCAAATTCCCTGGAACTCTAGTTACAGGCCATTGAGAGTCATCTGACATAGATGCTGAAATCAAACTCAGCACCTCTGCAAGAACAGTGAGTGCTCCTACTGGCTGAGCCATCTTTCCAGTGCCCGATGTGGCTCTTGTTGATACTAAGTCTTGCTCAAAGCCAATGAGAGGTTCAGCCTCACAAATAAGGTACACAGCAGTTTAAACAGCGGCCAGATTTTCCTCTGGCTCCTGCAAGTATGCACATGTGTACATGCGCCTGCACATACACACATATATGCACACACACACACACACACACACACACACACATACTCACTCCACAAAAGCAGGTTACAAGGCAAGTTACTTATATATTGAGACAGGGAGTGCTAGGCAGCCCAGACCTTATATTCTTATATTCTCCTACCTTAGCCCCCTGAGTCTTGGGATTAGAGGTATGTGCCGCCATACCCAACAAGATTCACTTAAAGAAATAAGTAAGAGAAAATGCACACATGTACCCACCCACCACACACCACCACCACCACCACCACCACCACCACCAACACCAACACCACCAATACCACCACTAACAACAACAGCAGCAACCAGCCACCACCAGAGTGGAACAAGTGCATTTGGGCTTTCCTCTCCTAACCTGGTAATAGATTATCTTGGACCATGTACGTAACCGTGTGAGTTTTGCTTTGATTGCTTATCTGGCCTCCACCCCACCTCAGTGGCCGTGCTAAGAGGAAGCAGGAGCAGCTTCTTGAGTTTTCCATTACGTGGCTCCGTTTGTCTGAAGCTTCTGGGCTTCGGTCAATGTGCACAGCATTCCTTTCCAGTGGAGCAGTCAGGGATTGAAAAAGGAAATGGAATTTCCATTTCCATCATCACCACATCACATCACTGCTGAAATGCTGGACCACTTACTTGTGCTAAAGGGCAAAAGCACATTGCATTGCCCACAGTCCAGGGCTTTTGCAGTCCATCAGGAGAATATTGCAGCCTCTGGCCGTGGCTGAATCCAGGGGACTTAGACATCTGGATGTTGCTGCGTTATCCCAAGTCCCCGGTCACTTAACCATTCCCTGAGCTTCTCCTCATGGAGGGGCGGGCGGGGGGGGGGGACTTCCTCGGAGTCTTGGCTCCTACACAGGAATGTGATGTTTAGAAAGTCATTTTCCTGTCCTTATAAACAATTCCATCATAATAACCTGGCTTCTGGCACCAGAGGTTCATTTGAATTTTGCTCAGCTTGGTTTACAATTAAGATTTAATTAGTAAACTCATTACAAAGACAGGAAGCCTCCGACTTTCCCCTGATTCTCTTCTGGGTCTCTTCGAGGACCCAGCCCGTCCTCTGGGCTGTGAGACATTGGCAGAAAGGTTTCTCCAGACGTGGTTATTTATATTACAGCAACTCCAGCATAAAATATTGTTCTTTGCTTTTTGAAAATAGAGGCCTGTAGCTAGTCACTCAGAATTCAGGGTTGCAATGTCTTTATTTAGAAAAAAAAATGTGTCCCGGTCATGTTTTTAAAACTCTTGGACTTAGAGAATCGGTTTGGATCTTTTTAACTTCTTCTAAAAACAACAGGAATAAAAATTAAGACTAGGGGATGGAGGGACAAATTCCAAGGGTGGATAAAGGACATTTGGTTTTGGAGTGACACCCTCAAAAGATTTCACAACACAGACCTGTTTCACTCTCTCAAACCATACAAGGAAGATAGCACAACCCTACACGAGAAGTAGATTCTTTTAATTTTTTTTTCATTTATTTTTTTATCTGTGTGATATCTTCACTTGGGTGTGCATAGAGGGTGAAGTTTGAGTATCCATGAACACACAAGGGAAGGCTACAAGAGGACATTATGACCCTTGCCCCTCCATTCCTTCCTCCCTCCCTCCCTCCTGCCCTCCCTCCCTCCTTACCTTCCTTTCTTCCTTTCAGATATCTTTTCTTATTGAACCTGAGGATCTTTTTTTTTTTTTTGATCAGCTGGCTAACTGCTGAGCAGAAGTTACTGTGTCTCCCCTCACCTCTGGGGTTCCAGGCATGCGGAGCCATGCCTAACTTTCACATGGGTGCTTGGGATTCGAACTCAGGTCCTCTTGCTTTCACAGCAAATGATCTTACCTACTGAGCTATCTCTCTAGCCCGAAGTGTAAGGTCCATGTCTTCCTAGTAAAGAACAACAGGGAAGGTTGGGGTGATGGCTCAAGGGGTACTGAGTTCACATCCCAAAATCCGTGCACAATCCAGGCATAGCCATGGAAGAGCAGCAACAAGAGGACCCCTGGGGGTCACTCGCCAGCCTGGCTAGCTTAAGCAGTGAGGTCCCGGTTCGGTGAGAGCATCTGTCGCAGAAATAAGGTGGGTGTCTACCAAGGAAGCACCTGACATTGTCCTCTAGCCTCCACCTGTCCATGAACAGATGAGCAGTTCCAGTACACAGATGCAGGCAAACACACACACACACACACACACACACACACACACACACCCCTCACACTCTGCACACCCATTGACACACACATACATAGACACACACACACACACAGAGAGAGAGAGAGAGAGAGAGAGAGACAGAGAGAGAGAGAGAGAGACAGAGAGACAGAGAGACAGAGAGAGAGAGACAGAGAGAGAGAACACACTATGTGGTTGTGATAATGGCATAAGGACAAATACATAGAATTCAGAGATAACTCAAAAGAAAATCAGGAAAGCATTTGTCAGGGAGCTCAGCAAGACGTGGGCATAACAAACCTGCAATCAGCTCTGACACATGAACTTTATAGTGGTGGAAGCCCAGGATAGGATTTTAGCCGGTAACAAATTTTTTGTTTTTGGTTAGGTGAAAGCTGAAGAAACTAATCCAGAGGAAACCGTTGGACCAGAGGTAAGAATTATCATCATCACACTCCCAGGACATTGACTTTCACCACATAAACATAACTGCAAGGTACTTAAAAGACAAATCATGTTTTCTTTCTGTTTACTTTATGTTAGCTTGTGTCCTGAGAAGAGGTAAGATATTCTCATTCGATTTTCAAGGTGTTTTTTTTTTTTTTTAAGGAAAGCTTTATAGGTTAAATATCTAAGCTCTTCCTAGAAATCCAATCTTAGACTTATCTGTCATCATCATTTTTAATTTTTAAAATTGTTTATGCGCATAGGTGTCTGGCTGTGTGTCTGTCTGTGCACCACTGTTGTACCTGGAACCCGCAGAAGCCAGAAGAAGGTGTCAGATTCCCTGGAACTAGAGTTACAAACAGTTGTGAGATTCCATGTGGGTGATGGGAATTGAACCCAGGTTCTCTGGGAAAGCAGCCAGTGCTCTTGAATCCTGACTTGACTTGGCTCATTTATCCAGCATGTTATGTATATATCTATACCTTATAATATATTTTATAGAATATAAAATATTTTATAACATATTGTATAATATATTATACATAAAATATATAAATATATTTATATATAAAGAAAACATTTATATATAAATATATAATGTATTATATGAATATAAAGCAAAATGTTTACATATAAATGTAAATAAATCATATATTATAAAATATATTAATACATTCATACTATTCATATATGATATACATTGAAATTTAAATATCAATTATATAGAGAGATAAATATATAAAATATATATAAAGAATTTGATAGTTAAAACTTTTAAAACTGTTAGTAGGAATCCATATTCTTTGTTTCTATGACTTTTCTGGCGTCATACCCGAAACTTGTAAGCAAGGTAGACATAAAGCAGAGCTCTTGGTAAATTTAAAGGGAGATGTTATTAGGAGCTATAAAATCTACCTCATGATGGTTAGTAGATGTTTCTCTTGGGTAATCTGTGTGCTTGCTGACCCTGACAGTTTTTATCAGGACTTGGAATGTGTCAGTAGATAGCACTGTGACCCTGAGAGGAGAGTACAAACCAAGCTCTTTCCCCTGGGAGCCTGGTCCACCTTTCCCTCACGGAGGAAACTCAACCTTCACTACACAACGGCTGGGAAGACACTGGAGAATGGGAGACTCACAGCTCTCAGCTAGAAATAAAGCTCAGTTGCAGAGCACTTCCCTATCATGCTCTAGGCTCAAAGTTTAATTCCCAGTGAGGGGTCAAATGAAGGAGCAATGAAGGAGCGCATTAACTGCCCCGCCTGCCTGTCTCTTCCTGTCTCCTTTGCTCTGGGTTAGTAAGAGTCCCCGTGTCAGGACCCCAGGCTTTCATGATCAGGTTTGGTTCATACAGGTGCTGAGTGTGGCATCTGAGGTCCCTGGATTAATCAGATAAGAACTCTGTAAGGAGAGGGTTCTGTCCACAGTGAGGTTGTCCTTCCTGCAGAGGGGAAAAGGAACCAGAAAAGTGGGGAGCCCCAAGGAAAGAAGATGGCAAAGAAGGAGGCAAAGACCAATGTGCAGAAACAGAGGGCTGGAGGGAACAGCAACCCCGGGAAAGCTGGAGCAGCAACTGAGCCTTAGGGGTGACTCTTCTCCCTTAATGGAATAGCAACCATTAGAAATCTCAGGGGACATCCCTCTGAGCTCCAGGGAACCAGCAGTAAACAGAACAACAGGGAGTTAGGAGTCTCCTCATTTCTCTGAGTGGGGAATTCCATTTAGGAAGGTATTAAAAAAAAAAATGAAGAAAAGAAAAGAAACAAAGTTTATGGCTTAGAAACCAGTAGCTGTTTACACAACTATCTAAGTTATGTGTAGGGCTACTTGCCTGTAAGCCCCAATGCTTGGGTGGTAACAGCGGGAGCAACGAAGATAAGTTCTAGGTTAGCCTGAACTACTCAGGGAATTCCAGGTTAGCCTGAGCAACACAGGGAGTCCCTGTCTGAGAGTTCAAGCCAAGTCAACCAGCAAATCAAACTATATACAAAGTAATGGGTTTCATCACCATGTCTTCATACCTATGCACTGAGGTATTTAGTTTTCATTTGCTCTCAGCTCCCACTGCCTTCCCCATGATCCCTGATCCCTCCATTGGCTTCCCATTCTTTCTGTCTACTTTCTTTCATATGCATACACCATCATTCTCTCTAGCCCCACCTCCTTTATGATCTCCCCCCACCCCCACCCCCACACACACTTTGCATGCCCTTCTTTGGTTTCATGACTCACAAACATACATAAGCACACCTGTATACAAATATATGGGTATATATGCATATACAGTTATAAGCCTAGGATCTGCATGTGAGAAAAACCACAAAGTATTTGTCATTTGGATTCTGGATGATGTCCCTGATCTCCATCATTTTCCTTCAAATGTCATACTTTTATTTTTCTTTGTGAGTGCATGATGTCATCTTGCATCTAAGTGTCCTGTTTCTTTTATCTATTCAGCTGTATATGGACATCTAACTGGGTCCATCTTCTGGCAATTGTAAATAGTACAGTGGTGAGCTTGGATGTACAAGATTCCCTGTGGTGCACTCATTTGGTCATATACTGGAAGTAGCCAGGCTGGGTTATATAGCAGTTCTAGCTTCTGTTTTTTAAGGTATTCCAAGCTGGCTTCCACAGTGGCTTCGGCCGTGTGTCTTAGTGTTGGGTTGAAGTCCTGGGCTGTGCAGGTACAGGTGCTCAGACATGCTTATGTAGGGCATTTTTGTAAGAATAATGAAGTCACTAGGCTTCTAGATAGAGAATTAGTTAAAACCTTAGACGTTTGACTTTACTAATATTCTAAACAGGCATAGTAAGCACTTATATGTGGTTTGCTATATGCCATGGACCTTAAGGGTTCCCTGTTTGTAAAATCCATCTTTATAACATCTGCCTTCTATCAAGGCCCCATAACACCAACATAATTGCATCTGGGATTCAAATCCCAACAGTCCAGTTAAGAATTTCAGTATTCTGTGTCATAGTTTTGTTTCCACATGGCCACGTGTTTAAAAAAGTACTTCCCTACCGAATCCAATTCAAGAATTTACCTTCATTAGAAGTTCAGAACTTGATGCCGACCTTGCTGCGAGCCCAGCATTGTGCCTGCTCTTTCCCTAGGGAATGGTCAGGTCATCTAAGGGCTTTGCAAATTTATCTGTCATTGTATTGACTTCCTTTGTCTTCTTGTGTGTCAGAACACAGATCCCTCAACTTTTGACCTTTGCAGTAGACCAGGGACCAAGGAAGAACCACCAGCTTCATTTTCTTTTAGTTCTGGCAGTAAGTAGAAGCTATGCACACAGAGGAACTCATAATTCGACTTAGAATTCTGGGCTCAGAGCAGAACTTGCAAAGGTTCTTCCATCTTCCAAGGCACAGCACCTCAGGTATCATGGCACAAGGTCTGTTTCCAGTGTGACCTGCCTCATCATGGAGGTATCTCTTTTGGACTGACTACTCACAGGAGAAGAAGGCCAAGGAAATGACTGAGAACTTCTTCAGTGAGAACCTCAGTGATTAAGGGTTTCAGTCTAATGGAGATGAGGAGTGAAGAAATAGCGTTGATTGTGGAGGTCACACATCCGAAGTTGTTCTGATGAGGATGCTATTGAGCCATGCAAGCCACAAGGGCAACTTAAGAGGAGGGAGGGGTATGCGGATGGTGAGTTGATGAGAGATGCTTGGGTGCGAGGAAAGGACAGGCGTAGCGTGCCTACCCCAAACAGGTGCAGATGAGGAATGTCAGACCCAGAGTATGTGGAAAGGAAGATTCCACAAACTCATTTTGGGAAGTTTGAAGAGGGATGTGTGGGTGTGATTTCAATGAAAGCATGTAGAAGCATCTGAACTAGAATTATAAAGTTCTAGTCGTCACAGTGAATATGATAAAGACACAAAACTAAATGGGGAAAAACAAAGCCAAGAGAGAAAGAAAAAAAAAAATCCCTTGAGTCCTATGGTGTACCATTCAGATTTGTTTTTTAAATGGGGAGAAGAGAGAGAGAGAGAGAGAGAGAGAGAGAGAGAGAGAGAGAGAGAGAAAGCCAAACAACTGCCACCAAACCAGTAAGAAACAACGCAGCCACTCAGTGCAGAAAACATTGAAGAAAAGTAACAACTATGTCAAATGCAACTGATGAGCCAAAGAGGATGGGGGCTGGAGGCTGGATTCTCTGACACCGGTGTTCTTGGTGAACTTGATTAAATAGCATCCATGGACAACAATGGGGTAAAAACTCACCTCACCGAGTTCAAGGAGATGGGGTGAGGAAAATTTAAACCCAATAACCCGAGGATTCCTAGGAGTCTGATGTGAGATCAAAGAGAAATTTGGAAGTATCTGGACCTAAAAGGGAAGTCAACCAAACCCAGATACTATTGCACATGCCAGCAA
>NC_034605.1:6686584-6694596 GCF_900095145.1 Mus pahari | reverse complement strand
CAGGGGCGGGGGTAGGGTATAGGGAATTTTTGGGATAGCATTTGAAATGTAAATAAAGAAAATATCTAATAAAAACCATAAAAAAATAAAAATTTAAAAAAAAGTGAAGTCACAAGATGTTTTATGTTATTACTCTTTTGGTCAAGAAAAAGAAAGAACATGATTTTCTATCTTTAACAATGCAGCAAACTTTTAAATGATTCAGAGCAGAAGAGAATGGTTTGGTGTGGCAATGTTGTGATGTAGGTGGCACAGGAGTCTATCACTTGGCTAAGCTGTTTACAAAGCAAACGATGTAGAAGAGGACCTGGGTGGGGCTCAGCAGTGTGGAACGAAGAGCAGAAGTCTTGCATGAGAATTGGGCTGGGCTGTAAGTTTCTAGATTTACACCTGTAATTCTCTGTCTGTCATTTGGACCCCATGCTAGGTCCAACATTTCTACAACCTCCCAAAACAGTATCATAATGTGGGTACCTAGTTTTCACATGCATGAACCATCACAGGTAAGATGTGGGGAGTCACTGCTCTGGATCCCACAAGTTGGCAGTGTTACCACTGAAACCTAGTCCCAAAGAAACAACTCCCCCCCACCCCCACCCCCACCCCCGCGTCAAGGGACCACTCTTTGTTCAGGGATCTCTAAGCACTAAATTTCCATGTCGGTTTTCTAAAATCCATTAACAAGACGTCATCAATCATGTCCTCATTTCAATCATTCAGGACAAATAAAACTGAATGTGCAAAAATAAGCAGTGTTTGGCCACCAGCAAATGACAATAAGAAATATTAATACTAGGATAATTTGTTTAATAATATGGTTAATGGCTCCAGCTACATTGTATATCTTTTTCAAAAGCCAACACAACTACTACTCAGAGAGTCTTTGAACTACTGAATAGAGTCATCAAACTCCCATTAAGATTTGTAGATTCAAAGACCCACTAGGGAGTCACTGTGTGTAGTGACAATGGATGAATAAAATGCTTGTTTTCTCTCCCATTACCAAGGAATAGAACTTTAGACTCTTAATTACCCCGAAGGGTGTGGATCTGACAGAGACTCAGGAATATGTGTATTCGGGCGGGGGTTGGAAGGGAAAGGGACTTTAGGAAGACATCAAGTCATTAAGGGTAGAGTTAAAACAGCATGGCCTCTGCAAAAAGAGGACACATACTATTGAAAAGGTAGAGGAGCAATGGTCCAGTTCCACCCACTCCAGCTGCTTCCCAGTGTTAGCATTTTATTCCCGGGCTCAGGAGCTAATGGGGAAGGGGGAGAAAAAGCTGCTCTTCTGTTTGCTTGATTTCTCCCTGATGCTTACCAACAGCCACAGCTTGTGTGTCTGTGCAACTCACTGTGAAGCTGGACACTTAGGGAGTATGGTGAAAAGAGCGTCTTGGAAAGGTCTGAGTAGCTTTAGGAAGGGAATACTGAGGTAGGTCTTCTGGACTTGGAATGTTGAAGTCAACAATGTTGTCTTCTCAATGTATTTAGAGGTAGTTTTAAGAAGCATTCTCTTTCTCCAGCTTTAATTCCTTAAGGGTGCATACACGTATGATGGTAGCCCCATAATCAAGAAAGTGAAGATGAGGGCCTGGAGAGATGGTTCAGTAGTTCAGAGCACTTGATGCTCTTCCAGGGGACTCGAGTTCGATTCCCAGTACTCACAGGCAGCTCCAGGGCATCTAACACCCTCTTCTGGCCTTCATGGGCATCCATAGCACATGAGTAGAAGTGCATAACTGAAAATAAATTCAATAAAGATATTGAAGATGTTTATTGCTTCAAAGTTGCCTTGTACCCTTTAAGAATTCACGTTGTTTGCATTCTTTCAGTAAGATAATTTGCTACTCACACTTGGGAATGTATACTCCTGCATTAAGTAGAGGCACTTTGCTCTACAGTGGATCCTAGAAATAGTTTAGGTTTCACAATTGCCATTTTATACTATTCTATACCATCTCTTGCTTGCCAAACCTTGATGCACTAGCTGCTTTTATGTCAACTTGACAGAAGTCAAGAGTTGGTTGTGGTACTCTCAATTGAGAAAATACCCCCGTATGCTTCTTAGTAGCAGAGGTGGAAGGACTGGGCCCACTGTGTGGGGTGATATTCCTGATAGGTGGTTCTAGATGGTATAAGAAACTGGCTGAGTTAGCCATGAAGAGCCAGCAAGTAAGCAATGTTCTTCGATGGCTTTTGATTTAGTTCCTGCCTCCAGATTCCTGGCTGAGTTCCTGCCTTGACTGTCTTTGATGATGCACTGTGTTGCAAAACTGTAAGCTGATATAAATAAAGTCTTTTCCCCCACATTCCTTTTGGTAATGGTATCTCATCATGGGAATGGAAACTTGACTAAGGCACATGATAATCACTGCTGTGTTTCCCACTCAGTCTCAGACAGTAGGATCACGCAGTATTTGTCTTCTGAGCCTGGGTTATTTTCCCCAGAGAGATGTCTTTGAGGTTCATCCATGTTACTATGTTGTGGGATTTCCTCATTTTTTAAAAAGTTGAATAATATTCCATTATTGCATAGTAGCATGCAAATACATATCATACATGCAACAATGAAGAGAGGAATGTGAATATCTCTTCAAGATCCTGCTTTCAACTGGACATGGTTGTACAGGCCTATGATGTAAGCATATGGAAAGGAGAAGCAGGAAACCATGAGTTTGAGGTCAGTCTCAGCAGCATAGCAAGGCCTCAAATGAGTGAGCAAGCAAGCAAGCAAGCAAGCAAGCAAGCAAGCAAGCAAGCAAGCAAGCAAGCAAGCAAGCAAGCAAGCTAGCAAATAGGCAAGCAAGCAGGCAAACAAACAAACAAACAAACAAGCAGGCAAACAGGCAAGCAAGCAAGCAAGCAAACAAACAAACAAGCAAGCAAGGAAACAAGTGAGCAAGCAAGCAAACAAGAAAACAAGCAAACAAGCAAGCAAGGAAACAAGTGAGCAAGCAAGCAAACAAGAAAATAAGCAAACAAGCAAGCAGGCAAACAAGCAAACAAGCAATCAAGTAGACAAATGGATCTGCTTTTCATTCTTTTGCATATTTCCCATATGCAAGTGGAATTGATGGATACTACAAAAAAAAATCTATTGCTAGATTTTTTTGTGTGAATAATTTTCAACAGGGGCAACAAAGTTTTACATTCTAACCAACATCTCTAATCTTTATGTCTATAAAAATACATGTTATCTTTAGGATAAATATGTATCTATGTGCACATGTGTACGTGTGTATGTGTGTGTGTGTGTGTGTGTGTGTGTGTGTGTGTGTGTGTGTGTAGCTAGAAGACAACTTCAGGTGTCATCCAACTTATTTTGAGGTAGGGTTTTTCATCACCCTAAAGTTCACCTAAAGTCTAAGCTACTGGACAGTGAGCCTTAACCACCTGGACCTGCTTGTTTCTGCCTCTCCATCTCTGGGATTCCAAGCTTGCGCCCTGATAAAACTTTTTATGTATGTTTCAGGGATGGGACTTATGTCTGTGTGTTTGCAAGGCAAGCACTTTACCGTTGCTGTAGCTAGAAACATGTATTGCTCATGAAAATCTCCCATTTGAAATAAATGCAACATGGTAGAAATAAATTATGACTTTCCACTTTGAAGTTATAGACCCAAAGCAGTGTCAGAATCAACACAGGAAAGTGTGAGATTTTTAACACTATGGAAAGTGTTTTTTATTTTTTTAAGTTGAGCAAAATAGAGCTAAGAAATGTCAAAATTTCCTAACAGAAAATATAAGAATGCATGTATTTATGTGTATTTTTGTTTATAGCATGTATGCATATATGTATGGCTTATGCATATGAGTGTGTGTGTGTGTGTGTGAGTGAGTGAGTGTGTATATGTATAATGGTCTAGAGTATTTATTAGCAAGAAGTGGGCTAGAGCAACCTAAAGTCTTCAGATGATAACACTGATACCTGTGTATTTCTGGAAAGCAGAATAAGTCATCAGAAACCTATCAATCCATCAGTGGCTTTGAAGCACTGAGCTCTTCGGAAATATACAATTTGGTTCATGAGCTAGTTGAGAAAAAAGTTTCAAATACTGAAAGTTTCTGCATTTTCTTTGAATTTTGCTCATTTAGTGCAATATTGACTGGTCAAGCAAGCACATTGAACTCAAAAGAAGAGTTCATTTTCAAGTAACCTATGTTTGGCTCATGGAAAATTCTGGAAAGGATTGTACCTGATCTCATTTTCATGCACATTTGGTCTTGGGTCTTCTAAGTTCTTGCTTTGTTTTCTCCCTTTGAACATGAGCTTTATTTTACATTTGATTTCAGGTACAGACAAAGGCATGGTTTCAAACCTGGTTCCCATTACTTCTTACGCTCATTTTAAATATAATTCCCTAATGAAAAAGAGCTATTGTGATTCTGATTATTAACAATTGCAGGTAGGGGCAAACAATTTATATGTTCCTCTTAGTTGAGAATGAAGAAAATTTGTTGGAAAGAAAGAAGAATTCTCCAGTGGATAGATTGGTATGTATATTGGTACTCAATGATAAATTTATTTAAAGTAAGTCTTATCCTTGAAAAGAAGAAGGTTGGCATGGAGGCAAGCGGAGACTTTCTTCAAGTGGTAAATAACAGCTCACATCTGAGAGGCCTGTGCTCCCTTCCTGTGTGAGACCAGCTCTCAAACAAAACAGCCCTGGCCTGAAGTTTCACAGTGGACAATGACTGCCAGTGCGCTCCCTATGACTTCTGTCTTTTTAAATCTAATCCTGTGATAACCCTCTTGTTCCCTACAATTTCCATGCGTCTCATCTCCTTTACTGGTCCCAAATCCATCAGGCGCATTGTGGTTGGCTCACTGTGAGCAAACACAACTGACAGTTTCCTTCCTCCGAGTAAACAGTGCGGGCACTTAGACACAGTTCAAAGGGTTTATCACCCCAATGTGGCTGTTCTTTTTAGGTGGGCAAATAAGGCCAGCTCTAACTAACTGCTAATTAGATGATCTTATTTTCTACAGACGACCTTATTCTCTACAGACATTCTTAATTTTTACAAGTAAAATAATGTATAATGATTCTACCAGTGGCCTGTTTTTCCAGTATCCATTTTTCATGTTTTTCCCTTCTCCAATCACCGCAATAACCATTAACCCCTCACTCTCATGTAATTTTGTTGCCCCACTGGGGTGCTGTAATGTTGACTTTCTTACTGCTTGCACCCTGGCTAAATTATTCCGAATCTACCCAACAAGGATTTCCCCTCTTACTCTCAGTGGTCCTACTGTCTCACAGTAGAGGGAGAATCAGTAAGTGCAGCGGCCTCCCCTGGCAGAGCAGAGCACCGAAGGTATGTGATGTTCTGCCAACTGCTGGGCAAAACACTCTGTGCAAACAATATCCCACCATCAATGGGTGTCCCGTGGCAGCCAAAATGCGGACAAACTCAGGCTCTCCGAAAGGCAAATCATTCATGTTTCCCATTGTTCCCGCAGACACTTGCTTCCCTCTGTTTACTCCAGCTTTAATAAACCAATGAGTCATGCTTGCTTGCTTCTGAGTCCAAGTGACTTCCCACTTCAAGTTTGTTCCAGGACAAGTGGACTTGGAGATTGGAGCAGCGGGCTGGTGCTGCCAGAGCCTTGATTTGAAGGTTTGTTCTACAGGCTGGTCTTTGCTTTATGATTCCTTGCTGGAAAGCATCAAACCAATGTCTTCCGGGCCCATTTGCACCCTAGATAGCAAAGGTTTCAGAAGCACCGCACCGCACCGCATCCCCGTCACTGGTTCCGGATGCCGAGACCTGTGTTTGGAATCTCTAGCTGAATTGTAAGTTCACACTACTGGGGGTTTTTACCTACAGAGCCTTTATTAAAAAATGATCATTTGGCATCCTCTAATTGAAGTACTATGAACAACCAGGAAGAAGAGGGTTATTTCTGTGATGTGTTCTGGGTATCTGATTGTCTCCATACCCTACTGACAGAGGCTGAGGGTTCTGGGCTATATACACGCGCTATATACACGGGCTATATACACGGGCTATATACACGGGCTGTATACACGGGCTATATACAGGCATGTCTCTGTTGCAGAGGATTCTGCTGGATGTGGGTCTCTTCTGCCTTCTTGGCTCATGGTGGGAAATTCCTGCTAAAAAGTAACAGGTGGCAAGCTTTGTCGTCTTTAGAAACAGGAGAAAGACTGTATTTTTGGAAAGGTAAAGTGCTTGGGTATCCTCCAAGAGTGCAAAGGATTTCACCATGTTTACCATGGCACAGATAACAGCTGTTAAGGACTTTATTTCTTGATGGTTTGGGGCTTTGATGTAGAGTCCAGGACAGGCAGGAGAGTGCCAAGCCTTGGTGATAGTGGTGGGTGATAGTGAACTTTCCTTGAGTTCCATCCCATCCTATCTCTGTCACCTTTTATACCCTCTGTGATGTAGGAGATCAGCCTGTGGGGGAAGCTCAGAGATGACAAAGTGGAAGCTGTGATATTTGCAGTGGCAGGAGGAAGAACACAGCTTAGCCAGAGGAAGGGGATGGAGATGGAGATGGAGATGGGGATGGGGATGGGGATAGAGAACGAAAGGCAGACAGCATCCCAACCCAACCGCATGTGGAGTGGGAGAGAAGGTTTCAAACAGACAGAAGCATGGAGGATAGTCTTGACCTGTGGTGAGTGGTACATGTGGGAACCGGGTAGGACTGAAGCCCATGTGGGAGACAGAAACAGAGTCAGAAGCTGCCTGTGAATTATTTTGATACTAATTCATAACTATGAAAAGCCCAGGAAGCATTTATATAGGAGAATGTGACAGCAGAGTATGGCTCCATCTTCAACTATGACATCAGAAGAGGCTGATGGAGATTTGTCAGTACAGTATGGCTCCCTCTTCAACTATGACATCAGAAGAGGCTGGTGGAGAAAACTGGATGAATGTGGACATTATGACTCTAGGTCAGTTGTTTTTATTTGAAGAGAAGAAAATATATTGGCTTTAAAATGTCAAGAAAGTCGGGCATGGTGGCTCACACCTTTAATCCCAGCACTTGGGAGGTAGAGGCAGGCAGATTTCTGAGTTAGAGGCCAGCCTAGTCTACAAAGTGAATTCCAGGACAGCCAGGGCTGTACAGAGAAACCCTGTCTCAAAAAACCAAAAATAAAATAAAATAAAATAAAAATAAATAAATAGATAGATAAATAAATAAAAATGTCAAGAAAATATTGTAATCTTATTATTTAAAAGGAGGAAGACAGTGTAGATTATCTAAATTTAATTAATTTGACTTCATGAATAACAACATTGTTATTGTCATTCTTCGTTTTGAACATAAAAATCTTTGGTATAATAGTATTGGCTGCATTGGCATTTTGGAAGAATTGAATAGGTGATAAGCTCATTGGATAAAAAGGGAGAAGTAGAATTTATGGCAGAGGTGTTTACTGGATTTTAGCATGGTTAAGGATGAAGGGAAGGTGGAAATGAAAGTCTCTTAAGAATGCCTACAAAGTAAGTGTCAAAGGGCAGCAATGCTTGTTATCTAAGCATTATAAACAGCCAGGCAGGAGGATAACACATTAAGTGCCAGCCTGAGTTACATAGCATGTTTGGTGCCACTCTGTTCTACAGAATGAGATCTTATCTTTAAAAACAAAACAAAACAAAATATAACAACAAAATCCAAACAAACAAACGTCTAAAGATCAGAACAAAACCCTTCAAAAAATTCATAAGAGAACCACAGCAAAAATACTTCAAAACAATTAGTGCCCAACAGGCAGGACCCAACAGTCAGCACCCAACTGTCAGTATCCAACAGTCAGTATCCAACAGTCAGCATCCAATAGTCAGTATGCAACAGTCAGCACCCAACAGTCAGCACCCAACAGTCAGTATCTAATAGTTAGTATCCAACAGTCAGCACCCAACAGTCAACACCCAACAGTCAGCATCCAACTGTCAGCACCCCACAGTCAGCATCCAACTGTCAGTATCCAACTGTCAGTATCCAACAGTCAGCATCCAACAGTCAG
>NC_034605.1:6650396-6686077 GCF_900095145.1 Mus pahari | reverse complement strand
TCAGCACCCAACAGTCAGCATCCAACTGTCACTATCCAACAGTTAGCATCCAACAGTCAGTATGCAACAGTCGGCACCCAACAGTCAGCACCCAAAAGTCAGCACCCAACAGTCAGCACCCAACAGTCAGCACCCAACAGTCAGCATCCAATAGTCAGTATGCAATAGTTGGCACCCAACAGTCAGCATCCAACTGTCAGCACTAAATAGTATCCAACAGTCGGCACCCAACAGTCAGTATCCAATAGTCAGTACCCAATAGTATCTAATAGCCAGCATTCAACAGTCAGCGCCCAACAGTTAGTACCCAATAGTAAATACTCAGGATATACCAGTTCAGGCTCATCTCAAATTTTGCAATAGCCGAAACAAGTAATCCTTGTATAATGACCAATTTTGTACCCACTGCTAAGGTTATTATCTCTTGAGAGCTAAGCAAGGAAAGTGGAAATCTTCCCAGTTTACAGGGGAGGAAGTTATATGGGAGGTTGAATGACATAACCCCTGAACCAGCTCTGCAGCCTCATATTCTAGAAACATACAACATGGATTTTATGTAAAAATATTACCTTGTATGTGCTGGGTTACATTTCTGGCCAGTTTTCTGTTTTCATGTGGCTATTGGAAATTTAAAATTACATCTCACTTTCTCATGATACAGTTGACAACACTATTTTAGAATACACTGGAATTATTTCTCCCCTAGTATTGGAACTGTCCACATTGAAAACCCACGTAACCATGACTCATACTCACAGTTTATTCAGTTGCTTTTGAACACTGTGAGGTGACCAACATTGACAATGGACTTAAAAAATTATGTCTTAATTATGTACAGATATTCTCCCATCGGTATGTGTTGAAACTATGTAAAAAAAAAATACAAAGGAACCAGATCAAAATGTCAAAACGTAAAATGTGACAACAGCAAGATTATCAGCATTTTCCTGATTACTGTTTCAAAGGAAAACATTAAAGAAAGTGATAAATGTGCTGTCTCTTACTGTGGGAGAGTTGTGCATACTCTGTTCTAATTAATTCTCTATGTTCAGATACTGGCTAGAAATTAATACATTTCCTTTGTGACCTTTATATTTGATACATAGCAAATTACTTCCTCATCAATTAAAAAAACTGACCTATGCATTAGTCTTTACCCCTAATTTATCATGGTGTTGACAATAAGCAATCCATCCAACTAATTATTATTCATTAAGAATGCACAAGAAGTCTATTTCTTTTTACTCACCATCTATGTTCAGAAATGATATAAGGAAGCCAGCCCACTGTAGGTTGGTGAAGTGACTTGGTAGTGCCAAGCCGGACAACCAAAGTTCAATTCCCAGGACTTGTGTGACAGGAGAGAACTGACACCTGACAGTTGTCCTCTGACTGTCATGTATATGCCATCATACATGCACATACCCCCACATACACAGATGTATACAATAAATAAGTGCATGTCAAAAGACTAACAAAGACATTGTTTGTGCAATTTTCTACTTTAAGCAATGATTTTTCTTCCTTTTAAAAATTTATTTTTATTGACAATTTCATACATGCTCAAACCACATTTTGATAGTATTTATACCCATCTCTTTTCTTATTTCCTGTCCATTTACTCTGGAACTCCTTTTCTCAATATGCCCTGACCCCACTTCCATGTCTGTGTGTCTCCAGATATACTTTCTTGATCTCCTCTCTGGCTCCTCTTCTACCTAAGTATTGGTATTTCTCATCTTCTAGCCCCAGTTTTCTTTTTCCATTGTCCATGCATACTCATGAGCTCGCACAAAGAGTAGGTGCATTCTCATTGGGTGACTAATTTAGACTCTTCTCTGGTTCCAAGTGGAGAAACAGAGCTGCCAAGCCAATCTCATTTACTCCAGACCACAAATTCTGTGGGAGTAGCTCAGGATAGACCATGTGGTTAACTAAAGCCCACTGTGGGAGTAGCTCAGGGTAGGCCATGTGGTTAGCTAAAGCCCACTGTGGGAGTAGCTCAGGGTAGACCATGTGGTTAGCTAAAGCCCTCTGTGGGAGTAGCTCAGGGTAGGCCATGTGGTTAGCTAAAGCCCACTGTGGGAGTAGCTCAGGGTAGACCATGTGGTTAGCTAAAGCCCACTGTGGGAGTAGCTCAGGGTAGACCATGTGGTTAGCATGCATGAGGCTTTGGATTCAGTGTCCAGCAACAAAATAAAAGGCTAAACTGAAGTCATTGACTTTTCGTCTTTTCCTTTGCTTTTTCTCCTTCTTTGGCAATTGGCATCATGATTGCACCCCTGCTCCCAAACATGCCCAAGCAGAAACTGAGTGATTAATCTTGACTTCTTTATTATTTATCATGTGTATTCTGTTACCAAGTCCTTCTAACTGCACCTGAAATGTATGCATCTTTCAGCATTACATACCTCTTGATCCTCACTTCATATCTTTATTATTTTGAATTGTTATCAAAAGATGGATTCTATAGCAGAAACTGAAATTGTTTTGGAAAAGAATCCTAATTTCTAAGCAGGTAATTCATGCCTTTGCTTGCCCTTCCCTGTATCTCTGGCTTCATATTTGATTTTTGTTTTCCCTTCATGAGGTAGTTATCTGTGCTCCAATCTTCATCTGGTTCCTGCTCCCCTCCCTCCCTCCCTCCCTCCCTCCCTCCCTCAGACTTCCTTTACCTCTTCCTCTGCTCTTCCCTCCATCTTCTCCTCTTCCTCCTTCCTCTGTCTCTGTTTTTGGAAGGCTCCCCTGCCAAGTTCTACCTCCTCTGGGGAGGCTTTCTGACCCTCTCATCTTGAGTTGGGTTCCCTGCCCCTCTGCTGTGGTCCTGTAGACCTCCTGCATACCTCTACTGAAGGTTTTACTATGGTTGATCATAAATACCACTCTCCTCAAACATGAGCTCATCAAGCCCATCTCTGAATCCTCAGTATCCTGGGAGCAGCATAAGATACACACCTCATGGTTAATAAATGCCCCTTAAAGGGGTAAGTGTGGGCAGCCTGTAACTATCTGTTATACATGGTTTGGGAAGTGGTACACAGAGGGAAGTGATCAGGGAAAAGTTATTGCATTTTTTTCTCTTACATTTACTAGGAATTTGGTCAGTGCTCTCCCTTATATTGTACAACACCCATGAAAAGCATTGTTCAGTCCTGACTTCTGTCACATTTAAAAGACAGTTGACAGGGGTGGCTTCACTCTACACAACTCTAGGTAGACTGTAAGACCCGGTTACTTCTGGGCTCTCAGAGTCTATTTTGGGCTTAGTTCTGTTTGTCATCTTTATCCATATATAACCCATCTCCTCTTATGATCGTCTTAGGACTAGAGTGAAAGAACTGTCTTCATACCTTGCAGGTTCAGGTATGTGTGCACATTTGTGTGTATATGTGTATGTGCCCATGTCTGTCTCTGTGTGTTGTGTATGCAAGTATGTAGAGGGGAGCGAGGGAGCTTCAGATCTCCTTCCATGTTCTTTTCTGCCTTTACTCTATTTCCTACATACTGAGTACGAATTAAATGCAAAGAATGCTACTAAGTACTTTGCACAGACCATTTAACCAAGTGGGTGGCACTTACTTGGTCCTCACAAAAATTTTAGACTAAAGCTTAGGACACAGTGAAGGAGAATTGAGGGATGGGAGGGAATGGACTAAGCAGGAGGGGTTTCCCCACTGGCCTGAAGGTGTGACTCCTTGCTGTGACTGGAGTTCCTTTGCCTCCAGCTGTGGGCAGATAAAGGCAGAGTGACTGAGCCATCCAGACCCTTGGGAGAATGCTTGCCCTTTGCTCCTGTCTTGGGGGTGATGATAAATTCCCCCACTCAGCTACTTTGGCTTTTGGTTAGAGGTAAATGGTGTGGTGGATGAAGTCTCCTCTGCTGGAAAATCAGGGCTGACTTGAAAACCATTTGGAATGACTGTATTGTTTGCTGGAGGTAAAGAGGAAGAGGAAATAAAAAGGTTCCTGGATTTCTGCAAATTTGTTTTGGTTTCTTTTGAATGCTGAAGGACTGGAATCTCTTGCTATAAACATATTTTGTTATGTAGATGTATCATCAGCTCTAGCCCTTGTCCTCCCCCCTCCCCCAACTCTTCTAATTACCTACAGGCCCCAAGTTAGAAGAAAGGTAAACAGTAGTTAGAAAATGCTTTAGTAGTTAAAAATGTTGTCCCATTCAGAGGACCCAGTTACCCTACTGTCGAATCATTGGGTAAAAAGGAGGCACATTCTAGCACTAATATTTGTGTAAACACAATGAAGACTTTCCAGTTGCATGTTTGTGTCAATCATTATTAACTGAGCAAGTTCTAGGCTATCTGAGTAAGGCTGCAGAGGAGACAAAAGGTGGCACAAAGACCTTTCCCTGGAGGACCTTTCCAGACTCAGAGGAGCCATGCAGTCTACTCTCACAGACCTACAGCCATTCAAAGGCTAGGTCTGTGTTTATGCAAGAGCTTGGTACTCTCAGTACTGAGTGGGGCTGGCATCAGGGATGTATTTCAGTACATAGTGATTATAGACGAATGGCATCCCCGGTAAGAAAGGGAGTCCATTGCTGAGTGCCTTTCCTAGATGGAGGAAAAGGAAGCAGGCTGGATGGAGTGATTAGAAAAGACCAGTTGAGTTAGTTCTGAAGGCAGATGAAGATTAAAAGGAATAATGAGAACATACTCCCTGGGGCTGAGAAAAGCTTGATAAATTCATATGGAAGCTTGAAGGAGTTTATGTTGAAGGGAGGGAAGAGAGATAACAAGGTCCTAAAACTCCTGGAGAGTAGCTCAGGCTCAGGAGCACTGCCGGAGGTCAAGGCTAGAGTAGAGAAAGGCTCTTACCATGGCCTCTCTGCTGGTTCAGGTCTGACTGATCTCTTTCCAATGGCTGTAAGGTAGGGAGTGCCTGCATGATTTAATGAAGGTCATTGCCATTACTGGGAATAGAACAGAAAGGTCGCCAGGTATGTGAGGGTACCTTCTTTCCCTTAAAAGGGTGCTATGAGCATTCCTTTTTATTAACTATTTAAGCATATTTTCTTTTAATTGATTCTCCTCTCCTCTCTTCTGCTCCCCTCCCTCCCCTCCCATCCTTCCTTCTCAAGTAGGTAGAACTTTAAAATATACACATTGGGATAATGAGAAAGCTCAGAAAATAAAGGCCTCGATGCCAAGCCTAGCTTATCCTAGGGACCTACATGGTAGCATGAGAGATTTGATTCCTACAAGTTGTCCTCTGACCTCCACGTGTGCTGTGCAGCACGCACATCCACACATGTATATTCCCTCACACATGATTTCACATGTTTCACACACACATGCAATCAAAACACCCAGCCATACTAGGATAACATAAAGAATTTAATAAAATATAGTAGTCAGACATACAAATAGATGTAAATGACAAACCAAACAGTAAATGAAAGTAGATATAAACTAAAAATCTTCACCAAAGGAAAGCACTGCTTCCAAGGAGCCAATAATTGAAGATCCAGGACAATTCAGATGTACACAGTGTGTCCACCCCTAACACACATTCGAGAGCAACCTGAGTTTCTAATGGCATGGTATTCATTTATACACCAATCAATTAGCTGCAACCAATTATACAACTTCTGATAGAACCCAGAGAAATGAGATAAAACACATGCTGAGGGAAATACCTCATATATAACACAGCCTGAGCACGTGTCTTCCTGGCAGTACATTTGGACACCAATCCAGTCTGGCTCAGAGGGGAGCAGTCACAACTGCTGTATAAGTAGTGGACTCATTTCACCCAGCCAACCAGCTAGAGTCCTGAGGTTGAAGGAGGCAGAAAGTAGGCTGTGCTAGCTCTGTAGAACATCTGTAGAAGCAGAGGGGTTCACAGCAAGCTTTCCTTTTCCATTCTGTTGGCTGCCTCCAGTCACTCTCAACGAGGCAACATTTCAAAGTTAGGGAGAAAAAGATCCGAAGGGAGAACAAGAGTATTTGGGGGCTCCGCTGGAGCTCACTGGCTAGAAGAGCTTTGCTGATGATAAGTATTTCTTATTTAGTTCCCATGATGTTCTCTCACTAGTTGAGAACGTTTTGTAGACAACATCTCGTTAATTCTTCTGACATCCCTGGGAGAGAGTTGTTAAAAATTATGAATTTCTGAGTTGACTTCTTAAAACTATGTGGCACATGTTCCTACAGTGGGTGCATGTGCATGTGTGAATATTTATGTATAAATATGCCCATGCATGGAAGCTACTGGTTAACCTTGGGATATTATTCCTTGTGAGCATCCCCTGCCTCCATCCCTCTCTCCCTCCCCCATCCCCTCTGTCTCTTTCCTTATAGGATCTCTTACTGGTTTGGCTAAGCTGGTAGGTCAGCAGCTGCCTGTTTCTGTTCCCCAGCTCCAAGGTGGCAAGCATGGACCACCATGCCTTCCATTTTACTTGGGTGCAAGTTATCAGGAAGCTGAAACTTAGCTGGAAGCTTAGGCTTCTTTCAGAACCAGTTCAATTTAGTTGATTTGAACGAAGATGTGTTGGGTCCCAGCCAAATGTTCCCATAATTGCTACAAATTTAGAAGAACAGGCTGGGTATCTATGGATCCCCCTTCTACTACTGAACCCACAACAACTTGTCTATTCCAGCCCTCCACAAGCTACTATTCACCAGGTGGCCAAGGGACAGTCTTTCCCCTGGATGACAGTCATGGATTTAGCCTTCTTGGTTTTCTTAACCAATTGATGACAGCATCAGTTTTTCTCCTGTTTGTCTACTGTGCTGATTCCAGAGGGTTGGTGGGAGATAAGATACACTTTTTTTTTTTTTAAAACATGAAATCAACAGGCAGAAAGATACTCCTTTTTGATATTTCTGTTCAAATCACAGATGACCCTTGTCCAAGTTAGTTTCAGGAGCCTGGTGGCTGCCTTCCAAAAGGACAGCTGTGCTTGTCAAAGGGCCATAAAAGGTGGGAGCAGGATGAGCTGCTGCCTCCTGGGGATCCCCAGGGCTAGCCTGAAGTGCTTGTCCCTGTCCTCTTTCTTGTCTGTCCTTTAATGGACATGTTTGCTCAACTGACTTTCTAGGCCAGGGCTCCTAAAGTTTTGCTTTGCAGAAGAATTCATTTAAATAGGTGGTGATGGTAGAGGAGGAGTCTATAGGGGGAAAGCTCCCCTCATCTTTAATTTCTGAATGCTTCTGGCATCCTGAAGAAACATATAACTTTGAAGAACCCCCAGTGGCATTAAATGGTGCAGAATGACTTCATCCACATCTTTTCTACTGGGCATGAGAGATGTCTTTCCTCCCACGGTATGGAAGAGTCAGTTGCTTTCAGCTTGGCCCCTCCAGGAAACTCAATTAAATTGTGCTAGGCAGTATTCTTTTCTACTTTGTTGGAAATTTCATTTGTGAGTTTGAAGTTGAGGTACCGGTCCCATAGGGGCTCTGGGTACTTATATAACTTTTACTTAACTTAAAGCTAAAAACTATTCCAATTTTTTTTTTAAAATTATAAATTGGTGTTATAAGCCTCGACTCTTTCTAGTGTATTTTTCGAAACTTTTAGTTTCAGTTTGGAGTCTACCTTTCAAGCCACACACTCATGTCCCTGTGGTTCACACTACCTTTGTGGTTCACACTACCTTTGTGGTTCACACTACCTTTGTGGTGGCTCGGATGTTACTCTAGTTGCCTTGGCAATGTGAAATATTTGCAGGAAATAAAACAAACCTCTTATATATATTTTTTCCTTCACTTTACAACAACAAGAAACAGTGAATTCAGTACATACCTTTCAGAAGTAGAGATGGATTCTTTTTTCCCCATCCTGCCAAATGAGAATAGATTGCTATATGCTTTTTTCACTTGCTTAATAACAAGAAGGGCCTGGCAAGATGGCTCAGTGGGTAGAGTGCTTTCTGCTCAAGCAGGAAACCCTTTCTGTCTCCAACACCCACATGAAAAGTCAAGTGAGTGATGTGTGCCTGTTGCTCCAGTGCTGGGAAGCCGAGGCAGGAGGATCCCTGGAGTTGCTGGCAGCCTAGACAAATAGGGGAGTTCCAGGAGTCTGTCTTAAAAATAAGGTAGGTGGTGGGTCTCTGCATCTGAGAAGAGGAGGAGGAGGGAGGGATGGAGGGCAGAGCTCTGTGAGGGGAGGGCTGGGAGGAGCGGGAGGGCTGATATTGGAATATAAAGTGAATAAATTAATTATGAAAAACTAAGGTCGGGGTTGCTGTGAGAGGGGGCCTGCTGTCGAGCCTCAGCAGCTGACTTCTGTCCCTAGGCGTCCTATGATGGAAGGAGAGATCTGAGTCCCCCAGTTGTCCTCTAACCACTATGTGTCGCGCCCACAGCCACACCCGCCTACTCACACCCACAGGCAGTAAGAGTGGCTTACCTCATCTCCTGGTTTAGCTGAGGAAGGCCTCTGTGCCTCTTCCTCCTTCTCCCTCTGCTCTCCTCTCTGTAGTTCAAAGAAGTTGAGGAATTCCAGTTGAGCAAGAATGGGCAGAAATGAGATCTAATTTTCCTGATTTGATCAGCAAAGCCAGGCAGACGGATTAGCAGCATGACCAGCAGTATGACTGATTGGAGCTCTCTGATCCTGCAATCCTACTTAACCTCCTCGAGTTTTCTGTCTCCTTCTAAAACGCAAATATAGTCATTGATGAGTTAAATGAGAGCCAGCCCGCCAGGACAGTTATGGGCCTGCATCTCAGGTTTTTACCATTTGGGAGACTGAGTCAGAAGGATGGCAAATTCAAGGCCTACCTAGGATAAGCAATGAGCCCAAGGCCAGCTTGGGCAATTTAGTGAGAAACTGTGTCAAGCTAAAAAGCAATATGTATGTGGATATCGCTCTGTGGCACAATGCTTGGCCCGTGTGCGTGAGGTGCAACAGTCAATCTCTTACAGATAGAATTTAAAAGCTATTCATGTTTAGTAGTCTGCCTGGCACAGAAGCTCTCACAACAACAACCTTCGCTGTTACCTGAAATCTGTTGAACTGCACAGTGTCATTTATGTGGGTGTTGCCTCTAACAGCAGCAGTAACAGCAGCAGCAGCAACAACAACAGTTGTATAAATCATTAAGAAATCCATTCATTTTCTTTAATCCAGTACTCACCATAATCTCTTGATTAAAGGTTTGGCTTGTTTGTTTGTTTTTGGTAGCAGCAAAATTATTGAACTAAAGAAACCCTGTTTTTCTTTGCTGGTTGTTTTCTTTAATACCAACTCAAGGGGATGTTGAATCATATCTCATTCAACCCCCCTCTCCAGTTATGACAGGAGGCTCTGTCAGTCATTATGGAATTGATTTGATGGGTAGGAGACAGATGCTGAAAAACAAAGCAAAACAAAGCTAAAAAGCACACGCCCATCTGAGAAACCCGGGCAGCAGGAACTGACAGGCCCCATGGTAGCATGGTGGTGTGATGTCCTCGCCTCCGATTCTTTATTTTTCTGTAATGGCAATCTGTATATTTTAAGAAAGCTGTGCTCAGGGCTGGAGAGATGGCTCAGCAGTTAAGAGCACTGACTGCTTTTCCAAAGGTCCTGAGTTCAAATCTCAGCAAGCATGTGGTGGCTCACAACCATCCATAATGAGATCTGACGCCCTCTTCTGGCGCATCTGAAGACAGCTACAGTGTTCTTAGGTATAATAATAAATCTTAAAAAAAAAAAAAAAGAAAAAGAAAAAGAAAAAGAAAAAAAAAGAAAGCTGTGTTCAAAACACATATCTGATTCTCTCCTGATTTCCACATTCTGATGTGACTATGAAATCCTCATTATGGAGATAAAATGTGTATTGTAGGGGCTGGTGGGATGTTTCAATGGTTAAGAGTACTGGCTGCCCTTTGGGGGACCCAGATTAGATACCCAGCACTTTCATGGTGGCTTACAACTGACTTTAATTCCAGTTTTAGGGTATCCAGTGCCCTCTTCTGGACTATGGGGCACTCACTAGGCATGCCCACAGTACATGTATGTCCATGCAGACAAAACACTCATACACATAAACTCCAAATAGCTAAGTCAGTAAGAAATAAGAACTGTAGATAGAAGATGTCCCTCCTTGAGGACAAGGAGGTATTTAAGGACCACCGGAGGGAAGAAGGAATTTGGAGGTTGGCATCAGTCTTGCATAGGACCAAGGGACAAGCTAAGTCATGAGGATGATTACACGGTCCTTCCCTTCGACTCAAGCATTCCTACTGTGACCCATATAGGCAGATACACAAAAACATAGCGATGGGAGCTAGTGCTACCTGACATGCGAGCACTTGCTTCACAAGTCTGATGAGTTTGATCCCAGAATCCCATGGCGGAAGGAGAGAACCAACTTCTGAAAGTTGCTCTCTGATCTCCATAAGTATTACATGGCATGTGTATGCCCACACTTACACATGCACATCAGACACAGACACACATAGACACCCACATACATACACTATTAAGCCAACATATACAATGGGGCCTTCTTGCTGTTTATTAGTTTGAAACCAAAGTTCCATTGACTTGGGCCTGCCAGACCCAGCATCCACAGTGGAATTTGTTAATCTCATATCTAGAAAGAGGGTAACTTCTGCTGTGAGACCGATCTACCACTAAAGCCGGAAGTAGAAGCAAGTGGGAGGGTTAACTGGATCTGAACCAAGATTAGGTTCTAGAGGGATGTGTCTAAGGAGCCAGGATAAGAGCTGATGGTGTTTGTGGTGGCCTCTGCCTTCAATCTAGGTACTCACGAGGCAAGAAGGTTGTGAGTTTGGAGCCAGTCCCAGCCACATGGGGAAACTTGTCACAAACATACAAAGGAACAAATAAATGAATACACAAACAGTGTAAGCCCATGAAAAGGTGCCTTTTCTCCAAGTGATTCCCTTTCAGGTTAATCTCCCCGAGTCACCAAGGAGCAAAGAGGCTATCCGTTTTATTTCTGGGCAGTACCCATTTAACATACGGCATCTCCTTGTCTCTACACCTTTATTACAATCATCTTTCATCTTTTTGTTTTGTTTTGTTTTGGTTTTTTTTTGAGACAGGGTTTCTGTATAGCCCTAGCTGTCCTGGAACTCACTCTGTAGACCAGGCTGGTCTCGAACTCAGAAATCTACCTGCCTCTGCCTCCCGAGTGCTGGAATTAAAGGTGTGCGCCACCACCCCCGGCTCACACTTTTATAATTGAAGACATGTGGGCAGGAGTCTGGAAATTCTGTCTTGTCCTTCACAGGCTGAGTGGCACTTGCTGATCATTCCTTGGAGCTTTTGTTTCTTTATCTAGAAAACCAGGGCTTGGTCTAGGTCATTTCTATCCTCTCTTATAGAACAAAGATCTACTACCACCTGCCTCAGCAGATGACGCAGGATTAGATCTCTTTCACATCACTCACACAGGCAGAGGAATTGTAATTATTCATTAACTATTCCCTACATCCTCTAAGGTGATTTTTATACATTCAGAGTGGCATGCATTCACTTCAGGCTGGAGGTCCCACCATACTGTTATAACTAGCAGACTGGGTGATTTTAACTTAGGCCAGAAGTTGCTATAGTAATTCCCTCCTCCTTAGTCAATAGCAGTGTTTAGTAGTAAAAATGTCAAAAATTTAACAACCCACTAGGTCCTTTGTCTAAGCTGTCCCAAAGGCAGACAGAGCCAACTGCTATCTGTTTAGATCTCCTGGCTAAACTCAAGTCCTCTGTGAGAGCAAGGCAGGCATTTGCCTGACTGTGGGAGGCAGGTAGATGATGCCTTTTGTGAAAGGAGGTAGATCAGGGACAATATAAGCAGGCCTTGATTTCCTACCTCTTTGCTTTTCTTTGTGAAGTTTTGTTTGTCCTGCAGTTCTGCAAACAAATGCTGGGCAAGGGGCTCATGTAAATGAAGGCTGGGAACTCCTTCAAGGGAGTTTACAAACAGAATCCCTAAGACAGAAGCAGGTCTTTGGGGCCATAATGGTGAATGTAAATTCTACTTGAAGAGCACTTTGAGGCCCTAAGAGTTAAACATCTGCAAGCCTTGCCTTCTAATGCAAGAAGGGATTCTACTCTTTGGACAAAGAGTAATAATTGAGTTAAATACTGCTGAGCTAGCATGAACGGGGACAGATGGAATTGAAGGGTCAGAAGCTCAATCAATCAATCAAAACAACAAAAACATCCTTTCCAACATTTTGGGGTGATTCTCAGGGCCTGAAGGTATAGCTCAGTTGATAGATTGCCTAGCATTAATAAAACCTCAGGGTTTGATCCCCAGTACTGCACAATGCTTCGCATAGTGGTAGACCCAGAATTCAGAAAGTAGACATGGGAAGATTAGGAATTCAAGGTCATTCTCAGCTTCACAAGTTCTAAACCAGCCTGGTCTTCTTGAGATGCTGCCTCAACACCTCTCTTTCTCTAGGTAGTGACTATTATTGAAAATGTCAAGAACATTATTTTCCCATACCCCTCACAAAAGCCTGAGTGTAGGGCAACACAGGGCAGATGTTGAGTGAATAAATAGCGGGGTGCATGAGGGAATAGGTGGGTGGGAATATATGGGATGAGGTCAGTTTGCAGAGCTTTGCTTCAGGAACCCCAGTCTTCTTTTATTTTTTAAAGATTTATTTATTTATCTTATGTATATGAGTACACCGTAGCTGTACAGATGGTTATGAGCCTTCATGTGGTTGTTGGGAATTGAATTTTACGACCTCTGCTCACTCTGGTTAACCTCACTTGCTCCGGTAGGCCCCGCCTGCTCCGATCGCAGCCACTCGCTCTGGTCAACTCTGCTTGCTCCAGCCCAAAGATGTATTTATTATTATACATAAGTACCAGAATAGGGCATCAGATCTCATTACGGGTGGTTGTGAGCCACCATGTGGTTGCTGGGATTTGAACTCCAGACCTTCGGAAGAATAGTCAGTGCTCTTACCCGCTGAGCCATCTCTCCATCCCCAGGAACCCCACTTTTCAAGTATTAAGAAAAAGATTTCCTTTTGATTGATTGACTGATTGATTGTAGTGGGGGAAAAGGTCAACCTGGAGGAAATGGTTCTTTCCTTCCATCAAGGGGGTTTCTGGGCTTGAATTCAGATCATCATGCTTGAGGGCAAGCACCTTTGCCCACTGAACCAGCTTGACAGTCCCAGAGCTGATTTCTTTCCTTGCACATCTCTTGTAGCATTTGATGGGCTTCAGCCCCATTTGCAATCATGACTTGAGTGCTTTGACCACTAAGATTAACCACTCACGACAGTCAAAGGCCCTCTACCTCCTTCCATGAGCTCTTAAGATATGTGTAAGGCACAAGCTAGAACAAAACAGAAGAGACTCAATACATTCTCTAGTCTTTTAGTTTCTCCGTTAGGCTTTTTTGCAGGTTATGGCCCGGCTTTCAGTTACCCCTGATGATGTGGTGGTCCCAGTGAGCTTGGCTGTGATTAGGTTGAAACAGTTGACTTTAGTTTTATTTTTATTTCTTGAGTGCGAGCATCCGTGCAGAAGGCAGTAAGCACAGTGTAAGCACAGTGTCTCGCTCGGTTTGTTCCCACCTCATGTTTTGGGACATGATCTCTCACTATCTGGACGTGGAGCTCACTGATGGGGCTCGACTGGCTGGCCTGCAAGTCACAGAGCTCCTCCTACCTCTGCTTCCGCTACGCTGACATTCGCAACTCTGAATGTGGGTGCTGAGGGCTTGAACTCAGCTACGCACACTTGCGTGGCAACGGTTTCACTTACTGAGCTGTCTCCTTCTCTCCAAAGGGGTTTCTTCAGTGCTCTGAGACTCTATCACCACAAATCCAGTCCTAGAAGGGGTGACCCCTGGTAGGTTGCCCACACTCCAGGGTAGACTTCATTCCCAAGATGCAATGGGCGAAACACCATGAACTCAATGTGGAAAAGTATAAAAATAAAATAAAATAAAAAAGAAAGACATCCCCAAGTTGAGGGAGAAGGGATGGAAAGGAAGTGAGGGTAGTAATGGGAGAAGTTGATGGTATGTGAATATGCTGAAAATACATTGCATCGTTTTTCAAAGATTTAATAAATACAGTGCTTTTTACATGTTCAAATAATAGCCAGGAATTTGATTTCAAATCTTTATTGAAAGCCTTTAATTTGGGAAATCATCTGTGTGAATCCTGTAGCATGCTTGTATATACAAAGCACATGTGTGTATCTTGTATCACACACACGTGCTTTGTGTGAGTATCATGCAGTTGGTACACTGCGAATGTTAGAGAGCAGAAACCACACCCACGGCGGGCACTCACTTAAGCTTTATTTGTACAAACAAGTAGTGGTGAGCCTTCAGATGATATCCTTCTGAAAGTTCATCCTTTTTTCAGCCAGACTTAACTATTTAAACACTCACTTAAATATTGAATATTTAATGGGACAAAACCTCGAGCAATACAGCTGATGGCATACATCAAAGAAGAAACTCCAGAATTCAAGCTTATAATTATGGTTCTCTTAACTTTCTACTCTTAACTTAGGCACCCTTAATGTCTGCCCTAAGTTCTTTATTTTTTATCAGGTCATGTAAGACTAACATGTAACCATAGAATTGGAACCATAGAATTGTATCTGAAGTTGTGACAGTCTAATATAGAAGTATTTGTCCAGAGACTACAGAAGGTAGGTTGGGCCAAGTTATAAAGTTCTGGCCAGGGAGATGTAGTTAGATACAGTGTGTATCATGCTTAATTTCAGGCTTTGAAAAGTTGCGTACATATTCTTCATGTCGTTTCTGTGAACTTTAATGGCAGTGAGCTGTTGACCAGCATTGAGCACGCAGTGGTCAAATGTGTCCTCTAGAGCTTACATAAAAATACTGTAGGAAGGAGCTGGGCTCTGAATGACCGTGCACGGTAGAACAAGTTTGTCTGCTTGCCCTGGACTGTGATATGAGAGAGACACAAGGCTCTGTTCCTTAAATCGATGTCCTAATCTTCTAAAGAAGCTAACTCTTTGGCTCTGTTCATATAGGATATTGGCACTGGAAGAGGAGAGTCATTGTCACAAACCTTAAATATGAGTCACTGACTCTGAGGCTGGTTTAGCAGATAATGCAATAAAAGCAATACATGCATATAATGGGTTGCTAGGAGATAGAGTACTGCTTCGACAGCTTGACCAATTACGTAAGAGCGGGAAGAGTCAAGTTACTAATACCGAAGAGGTTCGGAAGAGGCAAAGTTGACTGAAATTGAGGCCAGGACACATACCAGTTCATGCAGTGGGGATGATGGATGGGTAAGCCAAAGAGAATAGAATGAAGACAGGGACGAGCATATGAAAACAGGATGCAGTGAGGCTGGAGATGTAGCTCAGTTAGTTACAAGATTGCATAGCACACGTGGAACCCTGGGTTCAATCCCCCACATCCCTGAAACCAGGTGCGGTGGGGTAGTCTTGTTCTTTTATGACGAGAGAACCAGAGGCAGGAGTATCAGTTCCAGGTAGTGATGCCAACCTGGGGTACATGAGCTCTCATTTCAAAATCTATAAATAATGAGTAAGTAAAGGCCATCCTGATACCTAAACAAAGCAAATGGACTCCGGGCTTGTTGGAAAAATGAAGGGGGAGGGGTAAAATAAACAAACTAAGCAGATTGAGTGTAATTAAAATAAAATAGCATGAAAAATAAAAAGGAGATTAGACTTAGCCTTTCTGTGGGGTTTGTGTTCATTGCCAGCTCTCATCTGAAATACACGAAGACACTGATATATTGAGTCTGTTAATATATTGAATGATTTTTGCAGTTGTGGGGATCAAACCCAGTGCCTTGCACATGTTAAGCAAGTTTGATGGTCCTAGGTGAGCTACATGCTCCTCCCCCACTGCCCCACACAGTATTGAGATTTAAAGGACAGAGTCTCAGGCCAATGAGATGGCTTAGCAGGTGAAGGTCCTTGAAGACAGAACCGACATCTGAAAGTTGTCCTGTGACCTCCATGCATGCATCGTGATGTTGCGTGCACACACAGAAATGAAGGAATAAGTGTGAAAAAAAAATATAAGGGAAGAGAGGTCATTGACGAGGCACGGACTTGTTCCTGAGTATGAAAATCTGCGATTGATGAGGCGATGGAATTAAGGCTGCTGTGACTTTGCAGCCTAAAGCCAGGGGTACAGACATGGCATGTACAATCTTCCAACCTCTTCCTCTACTCCTGCCTTCATCAACTGTCTCCAGTCTTTCCTTCCCTTCACCTTGGCATTGAGTTATGGATAGAATCAATCTTGTAAGTGAATGGATTCTCACAACAAGATTTCTCCTATTTGGCATTTATAGCCACTCAAAATTAATTGTCTGCTGAAGAAGGTCAACAAAACTGGTACCCACAGGTGGACTTGAGACTAAGGAGATTATTAGCCGCTTGAAGCAAGTTTCGACTTGTGATAACGTGGTACCTAAGACTGTTAGACAGGAAGAAATGGGCTTGCTCCTGTCTGGAGAGTGGTCCCCCTTCGTCATTTTGGTTTCCACTGGTTTTGGAGTGTACTAAAAGAGCTCTTTTGTTTGTACCCTGAGTGAGCTGGTTTAGACTGTAGGGCTATCTGCTTTTCAACATCTCTGTTTGACAGTAAGTTGACCTCTGCTTACCTCATACCTGCTAAAAAGAAGCATAACTAAGACCAACCACCTTGGTGGTAAGGGTAAGAGAAAACAAACAGTGAACAGTCCTCTAGAGATAGGTGGCTTTCTGTTAGTTACTAGAGCCGTATGACCAGGCAGGAGGCTGGGCACATGAGTCTTGGGCTTTTCACCAGTGTAGAAGCCAGTGTCTTTGGACACAGAAGTTTAGTACTTTGGAGTAAGAGATATAGGCTTAACTCTGACAGTAATTTGTCCTATGTGATACATTTAGTAGGCAGGGAGAGTGAAATTTGGTTTCTTTGATGGTGAGTCTGCATAAAGTCATAGTCTCCATGTTTTGTCTTGTCTTAGATGGCTTGAACACCACAGGTTGACCAAGTCATTAGAAAGGACAGTCTCCAGGGTTACCTACCCTCAGTGACCAATTCAAGTTATCACTTACCTTCATCAGCCCTGCTATCCGTTGGTTTAAAACCAAGTACCCAGCCAAGTAGGATGGCATGCATTTCTAATCCTAGCACTCTGGAGATTACACCAGGAGAAGCGCTCTGAGTATGAGACTAGGTTAGCTTGGGTTACCTAGTGAGATATTGTCTCAAAAGCAAACAAGACCCAAGGAACCTACCAACCTACCAACCAACCAACCAACCAACCAACCAACCAAAACCAAAAAGTAGCTGAAGGTTTCCTGAGTATTGCTTCGCTGTTCTAGAAATAGGAATTCTGGCAGTTTCCATGACTTATTTGAGATCAAGACTAAGTTACAGACTCAAATCAGAATGTCTATCATCAAGAAAATATACAATGACAAATGTTGGTGAGGATGTAGGGGATAAAGAACCCCTCACATAATATCCTGCTATTAAGAGTTCAAATTAGTTCAGCCACCACTGTGGAGATTATTATGGGGTCCTAAGAAGAACAACTATCATCTCTCTCTATCTACTTATTATCTATCTATCCTATCTATCTATCCTATCTCTATCTATCTATCTATCTATCTATCTATCTATCTATCTATCTATCTATCTATCTATCTATCTATCTATCTCTATCACTAGATTAATCTATGAAAAATAGTTTAGATTTTGTTCTGATGTCCATGCCATAACAAGAAATTAATTAAACAACTGCTTGAGTTTAAAGGCCATTTGAAATGGTTTTAGGTCTGGAGAGCCAATGTGGAAATAAGCAAATGCTTTAGAGGGACTAATGCACGGGAAAGGAAGTGAAAATCTGACTGGAAACACGAAGAGGACAGCCAGAGAAACGCTGACTTCTTCATCAGGTGGAACGCAAGGAGGCCTCGTCTCCATCACTGCCCTTCACCCTCTGTCCTGTGCTCTCCACCTTCTCCAGGATCACACGGGGGTGAGCTCACATAGACACCTGACTGCAAACACCGTCTTTGTGCTGATGATGCATCTTGTTATTTCTGCCCTACACGTGAGGGTTCTTCAACTGCTTTCTAATCTTTCTGTGTGGATGATCAAGGGGCATCTCCAAATCAACATTATTTTAAAAAAAGCATTTTTATTTCTGATCATTACTAATACTGTTTTGGGAACTGAGGCCGGGGCCTTGGGCATGTGGGTCAGTGACTCTATTACTAAGCTACACTCACATTTGTAACATTCTTTTAACAGAGGATTTAACCTCTTCTTGGTGAGCCCTGTAGCTAGGACTGAGTTAACCTGGTTGTCAGATACAAAGAACCCTTGCATCAAGGAATAGATTGAAGGTGGGCAAAAGTTCACATAGCAAAGTTTCGAGGTTACTAAAGCAATATAGACAGGGCTTCGGTCAAATAAGGTACTGACCAACACATGCTTTGGGCATAAAATGTAGGGAAAGACACACAAGTAACCAAACATGGATGTCTCTGTAAAGTTTGTATCTGTGCGTTCAACCTTGTCTGGCTCTGCTCTGGTTGAAGACATCAGGTGTTTGTTCTGGATAGCCGGGAGGGATATCAACCTGGTTATTAGAAAACAGGGAGCCACGATTTCCAGATGATGGGAGAAAGGTGAGAGAGACCGGCTAGAAGGGTGGGACCAGGTGTTTGGCTCCAGCAAACATGGAACTGTCATCATCTGGAATGGGAAGGGCTTCAAGGGCTTCAGATTTTGGGTGAGAGGAGGCATTGATCTTCTGAAGTATGAAACTTGAATTATCTTAGACACACGGTGGGGTGGGACACCCCTTGTCATCCCAGGTCTTTGGGGGTGGGGCTAAGGCAGGGATATCACAGGCTAAACTTCATTAGGAGAAAGTGCCTCCAAGGACACAAGGTTCAGTGGTAGTCCCTTTGCCTGACTTGTGAAAGGAGAGAGAGGGCCGGGCATGGTGGCACATGCCTTTAGTCCCAGCACTTGGGAGGCAGAGGCAGGCGGATTTCTGTGTTTGAGGCCAGCCTGGTCTACAAAGTGAGTTCCAGGACAGCCAGGGCTACACAGAGAAACCCTGTCTCGAAAAAACCAAAAAACAAACAAACAAAAAAAAAGAAAGGAGAGAGAGGGAGAGAGAGGGGAGGGAGGGAGGGAGGGAGAGAGAGAGAGAGAGACAGAGACAGAGACAGACAGAGACAGAGAGACAGAATGAGAGAGATAGAGAGAGAGAGTCAAAGATAAAAAGAGACAGAAACAGGAGAGGGAAAGAGATAGAGAGGTGGGGTATGGATTTTAGATGCCTAGTAGGGTTCATGCCGGCCGGATGCTGGAGACTGAAGTAATGGACAAATGACGGGCTCGTTCATTTTAGAACGTGCGCATCACACTGCTGCCTCAGGGTACTTAGCTTTATGAAACATCTTTCGAGTTGATCAGTATGCTTTTCTCTACATAAGAATGCCCAAATAAACAGACTGAAACCAGGAAGAAAAACGGTCGTACCTCCCGAGACATCGCCCGGTAGGATGGTTAGAGCTTTGATCCCGACATGTTCTTCAGATACTGTGTTATCCTCTGAATGTGCACGGTGTCTCGCCAGTTGTGGTAGCTTGGTACTTTGGTTCTGAATCTCACTACTTTCCTCCTTGCTGGACCACAGTGACTTAACCGAAGCAGCGTACGGGAGAACAGTTTCTTCTGTCTCATAGTTTGAGGACATCCCAATCCATCATGGTGGGGCTAGGACAGCAGGAACTTGAGGTAGTCGGTCACTGCACCAAGGCAGGAAGCAGAGAGGTGGATGCTACAGCTCAGCTTGCTTTCTCTCTTTTTTTTTCTCTGTCCAGGACCCCAATCGTTGGGATGGGTCTCCGCGGTGATAAATGTAACTCAGTCTCTAGGTTAGGATACACAAGTATTAGAAAATGTGGCAGGGGATTTAAGTTAATTTTTTTTTTATAACCAGGGATGAAAACAGAATATTCAGGAGATATCTTCTGTGTTGTTTCTTATCACTTGGACTGGATTATTTTTGCTACTTCAAATGTTAGTGGCTGGTTTTTTTTGATCAGCACTTCATTTTATATCTGAGGAAGACTTGTGTTTTCTTCCTCTGATGTTTTTATAATAAGCATTTTAATCATGGCATAGGATCATGTAACGCCCCAAGCACCTTGGCTGGAAAATGGTTTATAAATACAATTATTGTTATTATTGTCATCTTTATCTCTTGTAACAATACTCATTATATCAAGATTATATCTAGGCTGGACATAGTTCAACACATATGATTATATGTAATCAGTCTATTTTTCTGCTTTTTAAAAACCATCTTGTTCTCACTATCCTTTGTTCTTATCGCTGAACAAACTATTGTTTGCAAGTGGTGGGAGACTCCAGTTTGCTTTGAAGAGTAAATCTTCACAGGTTTCAACAAGAATCTGTTACTGGCAGGACTGGGATCCAGGTAGATGTCTTGTTCCCAGTGGTCATGGCTGTTTTTGTGGTCCATAGCATTCAGATTGCCAGAACTTTCTCCCAAATCTCAGAGCCTTGGCAGTTACCCCTGGATGCCAAAACTCCAATTGATGAGAACAACTGATAGAGAACTGATTATTTGAGCTTGATAATAGCATTGCTTTTAAAATACTGAAAGTGGCGGACTACTGTGTGGGGTTATGAAGTTCCTACCATTGCAGGTGTTCTAGAAGACGTAAAGCCTCTTAATTGGAATCTGTGAACATCATTCTGATAGTACTGACGCCACTAAATCCCAGGGTGGTTGTTCTCCAGCAACTCTCATGCATCTTGCCTTCCAAAGACTTGGTTTTTGTGTAGATTAAAGGGTCTTAACCCATGTCTATTGTATAATGAAATTAGATAATTTGAGTATCATTTCTCTAGTGTCTAGTGTCTGTCATGGAAAAAAAAAATCATGGCTCAATTTTCTGTTTTCTTTTTGAGTCAGGATATAGCTGTATAGCCCAGGCTGGCCTCAAACTAGAGATCCCTCTGTTTCAGCCTTTTCGGTCCTGATATTACAAGCGTGTGCCACCATGCCCAGAGACAGTACCCCTTCTTTCAAAATTAATTCTCATCATCCTTTGTAATTAGCAAATTTTGATGTGTTGCAAGGGTCACCACATAGCCCACTAGTTGTCTGAGTCTTGTAGGTGGTTTGCTTTTCAGGTGAGATGCCTTGAAATGAAAATCTCTCCCTCTTATCTTTGCACACTCACTTTTTTACATGATTAAAAAAAAATTAAAGAAGTGAAAAGCTACACAGTTAAAAGTAGTACTATCATGATTATAGCATGTGCCCTTTCCATGTGATGTTGGTTTTAAAACTGACCAGATAGGAGCATCAACAAGGCAGATGAATCACCAGACACCAGCCCATGAGGCCAGGCTGCTGAGAGTGGTCCAACCAGAGGAGGCATTTGAAGAAAAATCGGGTCATTGTGTGTGAAATGTAGAGTCAAACACTTGGCATAAGGTCTGTTTTAAGGCAGGAATGATGGTGTTTCCTGGGACTACTGCAATTACTACAAAACAATACAATGGATACCTTTTCTGTTGAAGTTTCAAGCCCAAGTACCATGTTTTCTATGACTTCTTTCCAGAACATATCTTTGTAGTGTGTGGCTCATAACTGCAGACAGGATGTGTACCTGGTAATGAAGTAGGTATTTATTGAGTTGCTATGAAACTCTAGCTGTCTCATAATCCTGATATTTTTAATTATTTGTTTTGTGAGTACCTATATATGTGTTCAGATAGGCATGTGTATAGGTACACAGTGTGTGTGTGTGTGTGTGTGTGTGTATGTGTGTGTGTATGCGCACATGTGCACACACATGCGCACGCGCATGCACGAGTACACATTTAAGTGGGGTGTAGATGACAACCTTAGCCATTGTCCCTCAGGTACTATCCACCTTGGGTTTTTGTTTGTTGTAAGACAGGGTCTCTCACTGGCCTCTCTGGTTGACTGGCCAGCATGTCCCAGGGATCTACTTGTCTTTTGTCCCACTCCAGCACTGGGATTACAACCACCTGCCACCAAGCCTTGGCTTTTAAATACATGTTCTCGGAATGAAACTCAGATCACTTTTCTAACTAAGCTATCCCACCTCCATAAATATATAAAGTTAAACCTTTTAATTTTTTTTGGTTCTTTTTGGCAGTTTTCAAATGACAAGAAAAAGACTATGTTTCAAGATGCAGCTAAACCCGATTACTGTCATTAATGTTTGTTTATCCTGAAGTTCTGTCAATGAAAGGCTATAGGATTCTGGGGTCCTAATCTTGTGACATTCATCTTGAGGCACTGGCATTCTCTTGGGGAGACTGCCAGAGAGTCCCTTGCATCCTGCATGTCCCTCTTCTTTCTTGCCATCTCCTTCTTCAGGCATAGCTGAGAGATAGCAGCTGTTGACCGCGGCCACTTACAGTGTTTGCTCATGAGCCAAGTGATTGTTTCCGTTTTCCAGTCGAGTTTAAGTGTGCAAACAAGAAATAACCCTGCGCTAGGCAGTCAACAGCCAATATGCATCTTAGGGGCAGCTTTGGCCGGTATCTGATCTGTGGTGTGTTGCCATCATGGGCCAGCTGCAGACAATGAAAAAGGCTAAGGACTTCCTCTGCACAGATATGCTGTATTGGGTTTTCACTCCTTTCCTTGTTGATGGATGAGGAAACATGACTGACAGCCCCAAGGACCTGCACCAATGCGATGCCACTGCATAGATCCTGAGCTTCCTGGATTTGGTTCATAATCTTCCACTTAAGTGCAATGTCAGTCAGGTAAGACACAGAGCAACCGACGACCCTCCCTGGCCCGGCACATTCCTTATATCTGAGTAGTCATTACACATTTCACCAGTCCAGATCAGCTTTGCCTGGTAAAGACATTTCCAAAGGAAATCAGCAGCTTCATTTCACTTGAGTGAAAGTTCTATTTGCTCTAATTCTTTTTCAGGTACTGGGCATTGAACCCAGGATTACACATAAGCTAGGCGAGCGCTCTACTACTGAGCTGCATCCCCAGACCTGCTATAAAGTTCAGGTACCTACCCATGTGGAGCAATTACAGTCACTAAATGCATCCGGCAAGGAAGAAAGGATCAGTTGCAAATGTGCAAATGCTGTTTAAGCTCCATGTTCAGTAAGTATGCTCAATAGGTTTGCTGAGCCATGGGAGATCCTTTCCTACTCAAATCAGCTCTCTCTTCTGTGTCTAATTTTTAGCTTTGGTTCTTTTCACTATTTGGAATTCAGGAGACTGACTTTCATTTTTCCACATTTTTATATTTAATTAAAATATAATTATATCATTTCTTTTTCCCTTTCCTCCCCAGTACGCCCTGCGTCACCCCTCTCTTTTTCTTTAGTTGTTATTGTTATACGTATATATGAATGCACATATAACAGCAACATGAGTCCATTTAGTGTTGCTTGTATGGTACGTTTTTCCGACTGAGCAGTTGGTAACAGAAAACCAAGTAGGGGGCTCATTACTGGGAAAGACTAATTCTTACTCTTTCAATACTTGTTAATTGCCTATAGCTCTTCTTCTAAGAGTGGAGTCACATGAGATTTTCACTATTCGTGCTGGTATGTCAACTGGTATTCATTCAGGTCTGGCTTAAGCAACCATATTGTTGAGATTTCATGGGCGTGGCTGCCTTTGAACCAAATGAAGGTTAAATAGAGAAGTGTCCAATGTCTAATTTGAAAGCACATCCCGTTAGTCACCAAATTTCCCACTTCTTTCTAGCACCATTAAAAATCCGATTAAGTCCAGAGGACATCATTTCCCTGTCCACACATTGTCCTGGGACTCTTGTGCTATTTTATTTTATTCTTTTATTTTTGACACAGTGTTTCTCTGTTGTCCTGGAACTCGCTATGTAGATCAGACTGGCCTTGAACTCGCAGAGATTTGCCTGCCTCTGCTCCCTGCCCCAGAGTGCTGGGCTTAAAGTCCTGTGCCTCCACTACGTCCTGATTTGATCTTTTGGCAGTTGTCTAGTGGCTTTGCAGAAAGAAATTTTGTATATTGAATTTGTAGGGTTGAAAGTAATACTAAAAAGTTTTTTTTTTTTTTTTTTAAAAAAACATTTTAATGTTCTCCTCAAAAAAGTAGTGAACAACTATTAAACTTACTTGCTATTGCTTTTTCTTTGAGGTACGGTCTCATGTGGTCCAGGCTGGTCCCAAACATAGTGAATTATATGTAGCTGAGAATGAACTTAAAATCTTGATTCTCCTGCATCCACATTTCAAGTGCTGGATTGACAGATCCTAAATACTTGTGCCTAATGTAAGTAACTTCCTAATTTTTGTATTTAGTTAAATGCATGCTTTGTTAATTTGGTTATTAGTTTTCTGTGTTGCAGTTTAATTTTACAAGTGTGTATGTGTCCTTTCCATTTTTAATTTTTTCTTTCTTCTCTCTTTCTCCTTTTGATCTTTAGTTCTTTTGTTTGTATGTGTGAGTATGGTGTGTGTGTGTGTGTGTGTGTGTGTGTGTGTGTGTGTGTGTGTAATATATTGATGTTCCTGTGTGTATGTGCATGTAGAGACCAGAGGGGCTTGGGGAATTGGCTGTCTTCCTTGATTACTTTCTACCTTATTTCTTTGAGGCAGGGTCTCTCCTCGACCTTGAAGCTCACGTTCTAGGACTGCAGCTTGCAGGGCTGTGGTCCTCCGATCTCCTTCCAGTGCTGAGGTTGAGGTGAGTGGGAGACCATGACTGGCTTAGTCCATGGGTGCTGGGACTTGAACTTGGGCTCTTATTGTTGTACAGCAAACACTCTTAATCCCAAAGCCACTGCTTGGATGCTGATGCCTCTTAGTATAGCTTTTGAATTCTTGTCTGTGTCCAGCACAAAGCTGAGGATGCGGTAGGCATCCAACGTATTTGTCAGTGGAATCCCAGATGAAAATATCTCATATCCACACGTTATGAAGAAGTTTCCAGGTCTCCAGGTTTTTGGCAGTAGTGTTTTTTGCTGTGTCTTTTCATTTGAACAACCCCATGTTGAAATGTCATTCCCTTTGATAGCGCGAGATTTTTAAAATCGTGGCAATTTTTCTCTTGAGCCACATTTATTTCTCACATGGAGAGCTGTGTGCACATAGAAGCTTAACAGTGTGCCTGGGTGCCAATAGTAGGAATGACCAAAACTTCTACCATAAATTGCCAAACATCTACCAGAGAAGGAGAGCCAAAGTCACCCTACCCCGGGGGCACCATCAATCACAGTGGGAATCATGTCAGCTATTGTGGGGACTCAGAATATGATACTTAAAAGTGTGTCACCTTGGTTCACTGCCTGTCACGTACTCACTGAAGACTGCAAGGCCTGAGAAGCAGCGTCAGAAGCAGCCTTCTCCTCCCCTCCTACTTCCTGTCCTTTCCCCCCTGCAGCAAGCCATGGAAGCCAGAGCTCATGAGTCACAGGAACTGGAATCCCTCTTCCCCGAAGCAAGTCGTAACCACCAGAAATGCTACTTGACCTTCCAGAACCTCTCTGGCTGGAGGTCAGCCATAAGGAAATTCTCTGACCCACCTTTGTCCTGCAGCAGGTCACAGGACCCTCATTGCAGAGGGATTTGGCCTTATACCCAGGAGGAAGGAATTCTCAACAGGGAGGCTAAGAAGAATCTGAACAGACAGGTCCTGCTGGCTTCTCCTCCTTGGCCATCCATTGGATCTTTCTCTTTGTGTCTAGTCACACGTCTCTTGGGTTACCTATTCTTCACACTTCCTTGGTAGAACAGTAGATTCTTTTTATGGACTCTTTGAGTCTGTCTTTCAGAAGAAGCCTCTTGGTCATGTAACACTTGGATTAAATAGTTAACCAACCTTCCTTCCTTCCTTCCTTCCTTCCTTCCTTCCTTCCTTCCTTCCTTCCTTCCTTCCTTCCTTCCTTCCTTCCTTCCTTCCTTCCTTCCTTCCTTCCTTCCTTCCTTCCTTCCTTCTTCCTTTTCCTCCCACCCTCCCTCTCTCCCTCCCTTTCTCTCTCCTTTCCTTCCTTTATTTTCTTCTTTGTACCGGAGATTGACCATAAGGCTTCATGTGAGCCAGGCAACCGGTCCACCATTGAGTTATAGCCTCAGACCTCTTTTGACTTTTTATTTGGACACAGAATTTTATTGAGTTGCTGTCTTTAACTTACTCTATAGCCAAGGGTGCCCATGAACTGGTGATCCTCCTGACTCAGGGCCTCAACTACCTGGATTACTGATTGCTCTACCAGACCTGACTGTGGTTAATATCCTTCCCCTTTCCTTTCTTTTGCTACCTTTCCCTTCACCCCTTCCTTCTCTTTAAAAAAATTTATTTTTTAAAAAAGTCAAAACCACATTTTATTTTAGGTATAGAGTTTCATATTAAAACAACACTATAATAGAATGACTTGATATAAATCTCAGGTTCCAAATAACCCTCCCACCAGAACACAATCACAACAACAGAAACAACCCCCCCCCCCGTCAACATTTTCTAAATGGGCCAATGTAATAAATGTATTCAGCAAGTCATCATGTCTGGTTCCTATTGCGCTAATGATCAATGGAATTAAAAAGAAATCCAGGCTTTCACAATCACAAGATTAACAAGTCAGGTTCCCTTGGAATGCAAAAATGCTACTTTAATATGCAGACAGTTAAATTCACATATCTACCACCTTGGAGGTGGGGTAGGGGAGGGTGGGCAACAATGATGGGCCCAGAAACTAGAAGAAAAAGCTTTATATCCTCTTTCATGACTCTTTTGCCTGCAACCCCTCCTTCCTTGTTACCTAATATTACCTTACCTTGATCTCTTTCCTAAATGCTATACTTTACCCACATTTACATATGTACATACTATAGACTGGGATTCACAGACAAGGGAGAGCATGCAGCTCTTTTTGTTTTTGTTTTGTTTTGTTTTGTTTTGTTTTCCTGAGCTTGAGACATCCACTTAATATTATACATTCCAGGTCCATCTGTTTTCCTGTGAATTTCACGATTTTAGTTTTCTTTATAGTTGAATAATATTCCATTGGATGTCGGGAAAGGGGAATTCTTTTTTTTCAGTTTTTTTTTAATTAGATATTTTCTTTATTTACATTTCAAATGCTATCCCGAAAGTTCCCTATACCCTCCCCCTGCCCCTGCAACCCTACCACCCACTCCCACTTCTTGGCCCTGGCATTCCCCTGTACTGGGCATATATAGTTTGCAAGACCAAGGGGCCTCTCTTCCCAGTGATGGCTGAATAGGCTTCGCAATAATGACTGAATAGGCCATCTTCTGCTACATATGCAGCTAGAGACACGAGCTCTGGGGGTACTGGTTAGTTCATATTGTTGTTCCACCTACAGGGTTGCAGACCCCTTCAGCTCCTTGGGTACTTTCTCTAGCTCCTCCATTGGGGACCCTGTGTTCCATCCAATAGCTGGCTGTGAGCATCCACTTCTGTGTTTGCCAGGCACTGGCATAGCCTCACAAGAGATCTCGATATCAGGATCCCTTCAGCAACATCTTGCTGTCATGTGCAATAGTGTCTGGGTTTGGTAGCTGATGATGGGATGGATCCCCGGGTGGGGTAGTCTCTGGATACTCCATCGGGAAAGGGGAATTCTTGTTCACTGCTGGTGGGAGTGCAAGTTAATGCAAGTCATTATGGGATTCAGTTAGGAGGTCCCTCAAAACACTAAAACTACCCTACTACCCAGTTCTGCCCCTCCTGGATGTTCACTCAAAGAACTCTACATCTTACCCCAAAGATACACATGCATCCTTATGTGTTGCTGCTCTAGTCACAATAGCAAGGAAGAGGAAGAACCTCAGATGCCCATCAATAGAGAATAGATAATGAACATATGGTACAAATTCATAGTGGAGTATTACTCAGCTATACAGAAAAAAAAGAAATATCTTAGAAGAAAACTCTTGCTGCTATGTATGCAAGCTAGTTCAGAACTCATGGTCCTGGTTCAGCCTCCCAAGTTCAGGGATCCTAGGCATGTACCACCATAACTGCACAGTCAGTTGTTATCGTCTCTTTTGCTCATCTCTCTTTAATTGTGGAGAGGAACCACAGCTTTTCATTCTTCCAATACTAAGATCCAGTTGCTAATTTTTGACAGGTTTGTGCATTCATGGAGTATTTATTCCTCAAGGATTTGGGCTTTTTAACATAGGAAAAAGACTTGGGGCTAGAAGCATCCAGTGTGCACCATCTCCCCTTCCTCAACTACAATTCAGAAAGGTCTTTCCGTTGACTTTGTAGCGATTACAGACATTTACATTGTTTGGAATGATACTTCAGGGCATTGAAGCACACAGTCATAGGGTAGAAGACATACCATCTCCAGGGCTGTAGTTGATTCCCCCTTTCACTCTGTGGCTCATGATTAGCAACTGAGGCCTCAGTGCTCAGACCAAGACAAGCCTCTCCCGGGAGCTCTGGCTCCTTTCCTCAAGGCTGAAATTGTGGTTTTGTTCTCAAATGTTTCTGCAGTACAGAGGCATAGAATTGGCTCCCTGTGTTGTGAAAATATGAAAGACAATGCAACAAATCAAACACCAAAGAATCACAACTGCTTGGATTTTCTGGAGTCCCTTTCTCTCTGTGGGACATATTCTACTTTTGTCTTTTATTCTTTCTGTCCATTAAATTCAATACTGCTGATGTAACTGTTTGACTCTTAAAGGGATGGAGCCACCCATCGACAGGACCCTGGAGTAAACCACTTCCCTGAGGCATGTCTAACCCAGCTACTGGGTTGGTGCTGGGTATGCAATTTGCACTTGAAATTCAGAAGAGAGTTGTCAATCAATTCTTGAAGCTTGCCATTGACCCAGAGATGCTGTTATCTTAAAGCTTTATCTTCTAAGACAATGTTGACTAACGGCTTTTCTTTTCTTTTCTTTTCTTTTCTTTTTTCTGTCTGTCCTGAAAGTATAACAAATAAGCTTAATTCTCCACAAAGTCTTCAAAAATACCTTTTAGCTCAACACAATGCTAGTTATTTCAAGAGGCTGACAAAAGAGTTGTGCAAGTTATTATACTTTTCATTCTTAATGTATGTATGTATATATGTATTTATGTATGTATATATATATATATATATATATATATATATATATATATATCCCAGTCACATTTGATCTTGGCTTGCACCAAGCCACATTAAGTTTGTTTGCATAGAACTGATAGATCTGATCTGCCTTTAGCTCTTGTGGTCCTCTTTTCATCTCTCCAGTAAGCCTTCCAATTTAAATAAGAGATTAAGCACATCCTCACCAGGGAGATTGATAGATATCATCCACCTTTTCTGGATGTAACTTCTGAGATTTGACTCCATGCCTAAGCTGTATTTGTTGATGGAAAAGGACCATGCCTAACTGGAAAGGACTCAATGACCACTGAATGAGTGAATGAAAGGGCTCCAGGAGAAGATAATTTACAGAGATAGAATGCACCTCGGCACGCAAATCATTTAGGTTGGCCTTGCTCAGCAGAGATGTTGGGGAACCTCTGTTCTCTAGAGATATGAGCAATCTAGAGATTTCTCTTCATATTACCCACAGAATGGATACTTGTGGAGGTGTAGGCAGGATTTCCTCTGGTTACTATCTAGCCTGTAGGAAGGTTGGAAGCCAGCTTTTCAAAGACCCCATGGCCCCAAGTCCCTTATCCTCACCTCCCAACCCTACCTCATTTCTTGAGTAAATTTTGCATTTTAGAGACCTTTTAGATTCAGAGCAAAGATGAAAAGATAATACAGAATTCTGGTGGGCCACAGCTCAGATTTCTTAACATTAGTGAGTCATATTACACTGAAACTCTGACCCTATTTTATTTGGATTGTTGTTGTTGTTGTTTTGGTGGGATGTTTTGTTTTGTTTTGTTTTGTTTTGTTTTGTTTTTAGAAAAAGTTTCACTCCATTGCCCAGGCTAATCAGGAACTGACTCACTGTATAGCTCAGGCTAGCCTAGAACTCACAGTCCTCTTGCTTTTGGTTCCAAAAAATGCAGGGATTAAAGACATGAGTCAGTAAACCTAAGGCCAATTACATTTTAAAAGTTTGTTGTTTTGTTTATGCCTAAGAGGCTGGTTTTTTTTTCATTTTTATTAGATATTTTCTTTATTTACATTTCAAATGCTATCCTGAAAGTTCCCTATACCCTCCCCAACCTGCTCCCCTACCCACCCACTCCCACTTCTTGGCCCTGGCATTCTCCTGTACTGGGGCATATAAAGTTTGCAAGACCAAGGGGCCTCTCTTCCCAATGATGGCTGACTAGACCATTTTCTGCTACTTATGCAGCTAGAGACACGAGCTCTGGGGGTGCTGGTTAGTTCATATTGTTGTTCTACTTATATGGTTGCAGACCCCTTCAGCTCCTTGGGTAATTTCTCTAGCTCCTCCATTGGGGGCCCTGTGTTCCATTCAATAGATGACTGTGAGCATCCACTTCTGTATTTGAAGAGGCTATTTTCTTATGTGTCCAGCAAAACATAAAAATGCTCAGAAAAACTAAGAGGCTTAGTATTTTGACAATTGTTTAGTTGTTGGTAGGTGGGTAGGTGTTGCTCCATTCTTCATCAAAGAAGGTGAACATGCTATTTGAACTTACTCTCAAGTTAGAATGTACAGGGGATGATGTACATCTCTTCCTGATGTGTGTGAGTAGGGATAAGACCACATCAATCATCAGTCACATCTCCCACCTTACATGTAGGGCAACAGCTATGAATCAACATGAAATGTTTTCATCTGCAACATGAAAAATTTGGGTTTTCTTCTGTGTGACCCTTGCCTTTTTCATACTTTGTGTCTTCCATCAAAGGTCTTGTTTGATTGTCTGTATAGAGAAGACTACTGGTAAAATAAGGCAGGTTAATGGGAAAGAAAAACAGAGAGATACAAAGGATTAGTAATGTTGATTAGAATTAACCAACTTCTTAAGAATGCCTTGGAGAAAAATATGATACACATGGATAAAGCTTGAACTAATGTTTCCAGCATGGTTGTTAAAGATAATTTTGGCTGGGCTAAAAAGGTAGTCAATAGTTAAGATCACTCACTGCTCTTATAGAGAATGTAGGTTCAGGTGTCAGCACCTATATGGTAGCTCACCCCAGTCTAGAAGTCTGTAACTCCATTTATAGGGGATCCATTGCCCTCTTTCTGACCTCCAAAGAGATTAGGCACATATGTGGCACACTTATGAAAATTCAGGTAAAACACTTAGAGCACAAAAATTAAAAAAATAAAAAAAGATTATTTTGTTTTTAGTTAAGATCTCTTTTTGGAGCTGGGCGTGGTGGCACATGCCTTTAATCCCAGCACTCGAGAGGCAGAGGCAGGTGGATTTCTGAGTTCGAGGCCAGCCTGGTCTACAAACAAAATGAGCTCCAGGATAGGGGTTCCCAAGTATCGATAACAAAATGGGAAAAGAACATTGTGACAGCTTTATCTGGCTAACAAAGCAAATTCTAGGAATTAAGAAGGAGTGAAAAGAGAAAGTGTTCCTTGCTACCCATAGATTCTCAGATGAATATTTACTTTTTTTTCTTCTTGACATGGTGGAAATAGAGCAAGAGCTCAGGGGCATCTGGGGAACTATCCTTTGATTCTAAATTAGAGAGATCTTTGTGACAAAGGTACAGAAGTCCTGGGTTCCACTGGTCCCTGAACAATATCCAACTTTGAGTTTGTTGTGTCTCTGTTCGAAACTGAGTGGCAGAGCCGATTGCTTTCTGTGCACCTTGTGGAGGCACATGGTCCCTACCCTTTCTCATTCTTTCTACTCCTCTGTCCACCCTCAGATGACCTTAGTTATTTGTCGGGGGAAATCTATAGATTAATGAAGCTAACTGCTAAGAAGGAAAAATGGAATTACGGATATCCGGTAGACTCAGGTTTTCTCCATAAACCTTTGACTGCCGTTAATAATAAGATTGTTTCTTCTAATCTCAGGTAGGAGGATTAAGTCACTAGGAATAGCGTATGAACACTAGCCACTCGGTCTCCGTATAAACCTTGACTTACTTAGAGAAGAGAGGAGCCAGTGTATAGATGCTTCCCAAAGAAGGCAAAACAGAGTGCTCATTTCGTAATTCCCTTCAAGGAGCTTGCAACAGGGAAGAGAGTTTGGTGAACTCACCACACAGACCTTATAACATGATCCACAAGAAAATAAAAGTTGATAGGGTACTCAGCCTTCCACACAAACACAAAATGAGATCTAGTTAGACATTAACGTACGAATTGGAGCCATCTGAAATGGTTGATATGATATCTATGATACGTTCATCTCCTAAGGGATCTGATTGGTCTTCCCTGGTTTGAAATGGGCTCCACTTTCATTTCAGTTTCTGGGGAGGCAGTGTTACTACCTATATCTGATTCTCCTCAGTAATTCTTGTTCAAACTCTCACGATTCTCTGCTGTTGCCTTCTAATTCTCTGCTGACCCTGTGCACTTGGTACTGGCTACTTCATCTGGGTCGCTGTGATCATCCCACTGTGCTTTGAATACTGGTGCTACTGGTTAGCCTGGGATAAAACTCATGTGTCGTAATATAGTGAAGACTCACGTCTCAGCTTGTTAGGTGGTAGGTAGTGGGGTTGCCTAACACAGCAGCTCAGTTCAAAGTGAAGGCGAGAGGGAGTGGAGATCATAGATCATAGATCACAGAAGCAGAAATGCCAGAGTTCCTTCAGTGGCGGAGGGAACTTGCAGGCACATGAATTATCCGTGGAACTCACCAACATGTGTGCAGCAAAAGAAAGCCGGCAGAGCAATCAGAGGAATCCATCCAACTAATAAGAAGCTTATAACTCTTTGGCAATTTGTTTAACTTGGGAGTTATTGCAAAGACAGAATGGTATTGAGCCCTGGGGATATTGGCATCAACACCAGGAGTCTTCCACTGTTAGGACCAAGCTTTGCCAGTGGGACTTTTTTTTTTTTTTTTTTTTTTTTTTTTTTTTTTTTAAATTCAGGTGTTCAATGATGAGTTTTATTGGCAAGGCCAAGAGTTCTGGAAAATGTAACATTAATCACATTGGTATATGAGGTTAATGAGGCTGGTGGCTGTACAAATTCCCCCATGCAAATATGAATCACTAAAGTCACTCAGTCTGGAGGACAGAGCTCTTTCCCTCACTGTGACTCTGAGGCTCCACCGGACACTTGGAGTCACATCAAATGTCGGCAGGCAGACGGGTCTAACTGCCATTCTGTGAATCTGTGTCTTAAACTTTTCACTTTAGTTAATATTTTCATTTATTTTATTTTAGGCAGAGTCTCGCCATGTAGCCTAGCCTACGTTGAACTTGCCATCTTCCTGCCTCAGCCTATTATTTTCATTAGTCACAACACTGGCCTTTCAGTTTAGTTCCGAGAATTATCCTATTATATACTTAATGTGTGACTCTGGAATCCTGTTTCAAAAGTAGGGTAGGGGCAGATGTCTCCTGCCAGGACCGATTGAAAGTGTGGTAAGCTTACTTTGATTTTAGACCATCTTACTGAGCTTCGTTTATATACCGCGTTTCCTGGAAACACGAGACGAGGACAGAGATTCTGTGGAAGAAGATGTTGTCTGTTCATGTCTCCTGTAATAAACCTTGCAGTACATTTCTTGGACATTGACAAGAGTTTCAGTTGATTATTATTCAATGCTAAGGCTAGGAAACATGAACAATGATAAAGTCATACTTTTGGGGGGGGTGGAAGACAGAATACTTTGTCTTTGTTTATAAATCTGAAGGACTGGATGGAAGCAAATGACAGTGGCCCAGCAATGGTTCCTCTCCAGCTCCTGAACACAGGCCCTTGAAGCTTCTTACTCTCCCCTCTCCCACCATGAGGAGCTGCTAGCCAGCTCCCAGTGATCCTGCCTTCCTCCATGCCCCCCCCCACTCTCCCTCTCTCTCTCCCGTATGGTGAATTTGAGTGTCTGACTGTGTACACCTTCATATGCACATGTGATCAAAAGTAGACACTGGATGTTTTCATCTATTGCTCTCCACTTGAATTTTTAAGACATGGTTTTCCTATTAAACTCAGCTCTCACCTGTTAGCTAGACAGGTTGGCCCATGCGCTATGAGAATCCTCCCATCTCCACCTCCTACTGCTGGGTTATAGGGCATGGCATTATGTTGTGATTTTTATGTAAGTGTTGGAGATCGACCCAGTAATTTTTCTCGCCTCTCATTTTGGCTCTTGCATCAGAAAAAAATTTTTCTTTCCTTTCTGTTTTGTCTTCCTCTTCTTCTTTCTCTTCCTCCTCTTTTTCCTTCTCCTCTTCCTCTTTTCCCCTCTCCCTCTTCCTCTTCTCCTTTCTTCTCCCCTTCTTCCTCCTCCTTTGAGACATTGTTCCTTTATGCAACTATGGCTGTCCTGGAACTTACTATATAGATCGGACTTTCCCTTAAATCAGAGGTTACTGTGTTTCTGTCTTTCAAATGCTGGAATTAAAAGTATGCACCATGAAGCAGACTAACCCGTGTATTATTCTGGCATCTGTGTCATTACCAAGGCATCCAGGCCAAAGATCCCCCTCTCTCCTACCTTTCCCTGCTCAAAGTCACTTTCTGTACTTCTGAGTGAGAGTCAAACTTTTCTTCTAACAAAGCTTCTCATGTTATATCTTGAGTTAGGCACACATTTCCCAAAGAATATCGCGTAAGTACATGGGAGTTAGGAGAGTAGACTCTGGAATTAGAAATACATGGCTAAAGTGTCAGCTGAGTGTGTGAATCCTTAGCTTTCTAAGCTGAAATACAGAAACGATACTCATATCTCAGCAGCCATAGATTAGACCGGGCATGTAGAAGGCCATGTGGTGACTAATGCTTAAGTTATTACTGCCAATAATTATTATTACTTTTTAGAACTGGCATCTGATTTGTGTATGATCTCCTAAAAGGCTTTTGCTTTCCTGTCCTTGTTCAAGATGTTTGCTTGCCATAGAATGTTCTTTCTTCTTATCCCTCTACCCTCTGATAATCTCCAACTAGATACATTATCAAGCCTGCTTCACTGGCTCCAGAAGCAGACGTTTTCCTTTCTTTAGTTAACTCCTTGCCTCCCCCCCATCCCTCTTCTTTATCCTCCTGCTTCCCCACAGTTACCTGTAGCCTAGGCTGCCCTCACACCCACTATGTAGCTAGAGGTGGCCTTAAATACCTGCCCCTCCCCCTCAATCCCCTGGGCTTATCGATGTGCACCAGCCACCTCAGCTTTGTACCTCCCTCCTTTTGTACTCTGCACTGTGCCTTGATTTGCATTTAATGTACCCTAACTCTGCCTGTGCTGTATCCCAATCTCCCTTTACACGCTGGAGATTCCTCAATAGCAAGCAGAGTATTTTCACTTTTCTGTTAGCATCCAGTCTGGTAGAGGACTACTTTGTTTGAGACAGTAGCTTGCTATGTAGTGGATGATGACTTGGACTCTCAAATCCTCCTGCCTCAGCCTTCCTAGTGCTAGGATTACAAGTCAACACCACCAGACTCCATCAACACCACCAGACTCCATCAACACCACCAGACTCCATCAACACCACAAGACTCCATTGTCACAAGACTTGTACAGTTGATTTACTGTTCACTTGTTGAAAGATTGACATAATTTCATGGGGAGAGAGAGAGAGAGAGAGAGAGAGAGAGAGAGAGAGAGAGAGAGAGAGAG
>NC_034605.1:6646256-6650353 GCF_900095145.1 Mus pahari | reverse complement strand
GAGAGGGAGAGGGAGGAGAGGGAGAGGGAGAGGGAGAGGGAGAGGGAGAGAGAGAGAATCTGTGGGGTTGTATTTTGGCAAGGGTTAGTTTGTGAAATTACTACATTTTGCTGATCACCAGTCTTCCTAGTGCGCAATTTCCTGATCTTCATGATTTGCTGTACTATCTATGAAGTTACTGATTTTTTCCAGAGCTGTAAAAAAATCTGGGAGAGACATGAGACTTACTTACTTCAGGTTCTTTGCTTCACATAGAACCAAACAGGCTGTGCTGAGTTGCTAAGTTACATTTAGTTGTTTGTGTGCAGTAATGTACAGCAAACCAAGACTCTCAACCATAACAGGCAAGAACTCTATCACTGAGCTAAATATCCAGGCTAGGTACCTTTTTTTTTTTTTTTTTTTTGAAAAACATTTCCTGAAAAGATGAGCATAACAATACATAGATGTAGTTCCTCCTACTTGGAAAACTGAAGGTAGAAGGATAACTTGAGCTAAAGCATTCAAGGTCAACTTGAGCAACACAGAGAGACCCCACTTCAACAGAAGGAGAAAGGGGAGGAAGAGAGAGGAAATGGAAGGAAGAAAGGAAAGTAGGAAGGAGAGGGAGGGAAGGAAGGAAGGAGAGAGGGAGGGAGGGAGGGAAGGGAGAGGGAGGGAAAGCTTTTCTGAAACACACCATGGATCATCACATCATGAGACTGCTGCTTCTTGGACATTGTACTTCCATAGACACCAGGCCCATCTGGATTCACAAGAGTCTTAAGCTCTCTGAAGCAGGCGGTGACTCACTTGCCTCGCTACCACTAGAGCTACCACAATGTCCAGCACACATAATATTGTCCATAAATATTGACTAAACAGAATGGATTGTAAAGAAGTTAAATGATTGGGTCATCGTATTGCATCTTCCAAGTCCTAAGCCTGCAGTCTCTTCATGACATCCAGCTGTCTTAAGTTTTCATTCCGAGACTGGTAAGAAGAGAGTAGCTTGTGTCTGATGACGTAAGATCCAGTGTTGACTCTCAGAAACAGAACAAGAAAGCATTTCCAGCAAAAGAAACCTCCTAACCCCTGACAGGAAGAAAAATTAAAAAGAAATATGATTACATTGAGGACAGAGGTTGGTAACAAAAGCCACATGAGACATCTATACAGGTGCTCTAACAGTTTTCCTTCTGAGAGATCAGTTCAGTGGTATGGGGACGTGGAGGAAAGCGTGATTCTTTTTTCTTAATTCAAAGGTAGTGGTTATAATCACTCGCAGGGTTAATGAAGGCTGTTGAAACTGAATTTCCGTTGGTGGTTAATCCTCTGCCTTCCCCAGGTTCCTTCTAGACACCTGCCTGACATATGTGCTCCTCATGTTCTCCAATTCATTGCTATCAAGGAGGAGCTCTCTACTTAAGAGAAACACAGGTAAGTTTGGACAAGGTCAGATTCTTGGTCTCTGGGCTTCGGAATCTCGTGGCATTTCAAATGTACGTATGTGTGAGCCAGGCCTGCCCAGGAACATGACATATTGAATGAATGAAGCCACTGCTCTCAGAGTGGGGGAAATCAAGGAAGCAGAGAGAAAAATGTGCTCAGACTCTGTGACATTGCCACCTGCATGTGAGGAATCTGTGGATTTTCCTTAGGTCTTCACATTTATGAAATCGTGATGTTCTTGCCCGAACAAATTTCGTCCTAAATCCCAAGGCTAGGTGACTTTAGAAGTGGAACCCAGGGGGACCAGCATCAGGGAGAGGAATTTTGTTCGTGCTTTGTCACATGCCCCTGAATGACATTTCCTCCCAATTTCACAAGTCTCTAATGGGACTAAATAACTCTGAAGATTCAGTGGATTTTAAAGGCAAGAAAAAAATTCTAGGTTTGAATAATTGCATTTTGATGAATGCAAGACTTTCCGGGAATGTGCTGAGCTAGTGACTATGTGTGTACTGGGGTTACTAAGTGTGGCAAAGCTTATTGCTACCTTTTCCTTGAGAGCCACCTTTTTTCCCTATGCCTTGTCACCCCACCCAGGCCTTTGTCACCTCTTAAAAAGACCCTCCTTGTCTTCCTATGTTGACTATGACCAGATCCCAACTCCTTTTACCAACAACTTCTGATGACTCTTCATTCTATATTTGGAGGTATATAGAGAAGAGAAGTGAGTTATCATTTTATACTCATGGGAATTGCCCAGCCTTCTTGTGACTCTTAGTCTCAAACCTGGTTCTTGATTTCTATTCTGCTTGATTGGCCATAGGGACCAGCACTGCTTCTGGGTTATAATGCATGCACAGTCAACCCACACGCCCAAGCCACCAATCCGTTATGGTCACAGGGTCTGAGAGAAGTCACTCATGGTTGTTATAGACAATGAGTGGGGAAGGAATCCTGAGCTACAAAGCAGCAGCCATGGGGAAGATGACTCTTTCATTCACAGGGAGAGCTTTTCAGACATCTTGTGGTCTTAACCTAAGTGTGTGTTTGAGGAAGCCCAATGTGGGAAGGAATCTGGGAAGGAATCCTGATGGAGTGCCAAGCAAGAGAGGACCCACTCCTAAGTCACACATGACTGCACACATCTTTGAGCCCATTGGAGACATTTTCAGAGGAGGAATTCGACAACAATCAACACTAAGTCGCAGCAGTTTGTTAGACAATGCAAATCCTCCATGTCTCAGTCTCCTGACCCCATGACTCCCTCAGGCTTTTCAGGGTTTTTTTTCCCAAGTGGGAAATATGATCTGTTGGGTAGTCAGGAAAGAATTTCACTGGCAAGTCCCTATTACTCATTTCCTTGGACTGAGATACAAATAAATAGTGTAAGCCTTTTTTGTAAGAAAGGAAACATGTTCCTCTAATGCTGAAAGGCTAGGCTTGCTTTTGAAGGACATTATTTTCTATATCCAGAAGCACTGCTATCCATCTACCCTCCTCCTCCTCTCCCTCCTCCCTGTCTTCCCTGTTATGGAGCACTAGCTGGCCTCCAGCTCAGTCCTCCTGCTCCAGCTCCCTAAGTGTACTCTCTGTTGGATAGTATCCTTTTAATGCCAGGTTTTAGACAGTAAGGATAAGGGTCCATCTTGTTAAATGAATTGCTTTATTCAATTTCCTAGTATAGAATGTTAATATTCATTGTCAAAAACTAACTTTTAGGACATTTCATTGTTAGACTCCCACTTTTCAAGAATTTATTATTGTAGTTACCATTATTGGGAATACCCTACCAACAAACAATGTCCTATCTCACTCCCCTCACCTAAAAATCTGCCATCCATGGTGTCATTGGAGGGATAGCTCAGCAATGAAGAATGTGAATCGATATTCCAGAAGACCATATTCAGTTCCAAGTACCCACATCAAATGGCTACAACTGTTTATAAGTGTAGCTCCAGGGAACCGATGTCTTCTGCACTAACTCCTATGCATTTCCTCCATAAATACTCACATATGCATATGATTAAAATTCATAAAGATACCCCAGTCTAGTGAATCAGCTCATGGCAGCATTATTTTTTGGTCAAGTTCCTTTACATTCTAGTATTATGTTTCACTTAGGTTTGACTAAGTAATCAAATCTATAAATTCTGTCAGGACCACAGTATCTTCTCTGAGTATTCTTATATTCTAATATCTTCTGCTCCCAGTTCTTCATATGCCGTTATTAACACTCACTTGAACTGTTAAGAGAAGATCCTATCAACAAACAGTGTCTAGGTTATGTAATCAAATCTATAAACTTCTAGCTTGGAAGTCCTGAATATTTCTCCCTCTAAAAATCCTACACTTAACTTTATTGTAAGGAATTAATCTCTGAAGAATATAACTTTGTTTTCTATATATACAAATAATTTTTACTCTACCTTCACATATTGCCGAGATCATTATCTTTAAGTGCAGGAAGTGTGTCTAAATTACTACTTTTTTGATTGAACTTTCATTATATTAATATGTTGAATCCATGGGCTATATTTTTTATTTCTTAATTTTTTTCCAATTTGTATTAGGTATTTACTTCATTTACATTTGAAATGCTATCCCCAAAGTCCCTTATCCCCCCCCCCCCGCTACCCTACCCACCCACTCCCCCTTCTTGGCCCTGG
>NC_034605.1:6642402-6643666 GCF_900095145.1 Mus pahari | reverse complement strand
AAGTGGTGTCTCCTTTGAGGACCGTGGAGTTGTCTGGTCTGTTTGAAACCAAGGTAAACCTGAACTGATTAAAAGGAATGCAAGTCTCTTGTCAGGAAAGGCTCTGGTGTCCTTGTTCCTGCTGTCACAGGCCTGTCACTATTGGATTGGAGTAGCTGTCGTGGTCCACTCACCAGTGATCCTAAGATCGCCTGGGCAGTCCACTAGGGACCGTGGGGGTGTCCACTGAATCCGTGCCCTTGGTGCCCCTGGTCAGGCCGGTTCTCTGCTTCCCTAGTGCTGTCTCAGGTCCCGTGAGCGATTGAATTGGAGTAGAAGTTGTGTTCTACTCGCCAGTGATCCTAAGGTCGCTTGGGCAGTCCACTAGGGACTGTGGAGGTGTCCACCGAATCCGTGCCCTACGTGACCCAGTGCTGGTGCAGACCAGAAAAGAATGGGCTATATTTTGCACTGAGTATTTAGCTTAAATCTCTGAAAGGCAAAGATGACTCCCACCTTAGGCAAGAGACTAAAGCTCAGGAAGGTTGTCATTGCTCAAGACCCACACTAGGCTCCAGTTTGGGGTATTCTTGGATCAATCCTCTTTATTCAACAATACACTGTTTTGTGGTAGAGATTGCATTCATCACTAGGAATAGCACCTGCTCCCTTCAAGCCCAACAGTTGCTTCTGAGGTTTGCCAAAGCAAAGTGCTATGCAACCAATGCCCGAGAAGGAACAGTCAAAGTAGAATGTGATGGGGACCCCTGACTTTGGATTTGATACAATGATATATGACATTGAAATTTCTGTTACCAGCACCTATCAAGGCCATTCTAAGAAAAGAAAACTGAAGAATATAAAGACTGTGGCACAGAAGTGGAATACTTGTAACCCCCACCCACCCCCAAGAACTGTCCTAGTATTCTGTTCCTGGGTAATAAACCATCAAATTGACTGCATGGATTAAAACACCATGTATTTTGTAGTTCTGGGTTCAAGTAGCTTGTCTTTGTTCAATCCCCTGATGAGGAAGCTATATTCCTCAAGTTCCATTGTGATTGTTTTCTTGTTTTGAGGGTTTCTCTGTATCCACTGTGTCTTTAAAAGGCTGTAGTTTAAGGCTTGACTAGAGGTAAGGCTGTGTCTTTGGATGGCTTCCTCTGTTTTGTTTATATGTGTTTCTACTTCTCTTGTTCTCCCCACCCTCTTCCTCATCTCCATATTCATTCTTCTTCTTCTACACTTTCCATTTCCTGCCTTTTCTTTTCTTTTCTTTTCTTTT
>NC_034605.1:6577213-6642097 GCF_900095145.1 Mus pahari | reverse complement strand
TTTCCTTTCCTTTCCTTTCCTTTCCTTTCCTTTCCTTTCCTTTCCTTTCCTTTCCTTTCCTTTCCTTTCCTTACCTTTCCTTTCCTTTCTTTTTCTTTCCTTCTTCTCCCTCCTTCTCTTTTCTTCTCTTGCTATGAAAGCTTCTGAAAGACAAGACAGAAACAACCAAGAGTCCTACCCAGCTGTGTGGGCTTAGATTTTTAAACCTTATTTTTAATAAGAGTTCTCAAACATTTTGAGCTCCAGTCTAGTCCACCGTCCAAAGGTAGGGGAGACAAGATGATAAATAGGACACGGGGATATGGGCCTATTTAGAAGTAATTCTTTGGGGTGATTTCAATCTCTGTCAGGATACCAGCAGTCCAGTTTGGTAGTGTCGGGATAGCAAGCATGAATTGGCAGCAGTGGCATGATCTAGCAGAAAACATCAGGGCTCCACTGAATTGGCATGAGTTAGCTGGAGCAACAAGGACCAGGAGGGACACCAGGAGAAGTTCTCTGCTGTGCCTCTCTCAATGAAACAAGCAAAGGTTAGAGAAGATGAAGCTGTGAGTGCAATGAAGCATTACAAAGCCAGGTATGCAAGCATACTGTCACTGTCTATTTATTCTCTCCAAATATCATGTGTTCTCCCATGGGTCTTGCCTTAGTAAAACACCAAGTGAGCCTGTATCAGCAAAACACCAGAGCAACCTGTATCTCCTGACATACCCAGAAATTTCCACCTTACAGCTATGATGTCTATGAACCACATCAACCACCATGGCATGATAACTCTCAGGATGCTGTAGTAACACTCCTACCGTGGCAGTGACGAACAGCTTGGACTTAAAGCCCATCAATAATACAGACACCGTGCCTGGTACTGGAAACCTAGTCAACCACTCAGTTAGTGAAGTCATGGATTTTGGAAGAGAACCTACAAGCACCACTCTAATAAGCTGTCATAATTTATAGCTACAGTCTAAAGATTTAATCTTCAATGTAAGTGAATGTAGTTCTCACCTCTTATAAAGAATTCTCTTCGAAATGACAGAGAAAAATCATAGAAAGTCATACACAATCAAAATGTAGAGAGCAAGAGATTATGTGATGCCCAGTCCCACTACATAATTTGTTAACAATGTAGACTGTGCATATACACCTAATGCATGTAAATTAACTACAGACAAGCATGGTGGCACATACATGTCATTTCAATACCTGAGGGACAGAGGCAGAGGATCTAAAGATCAAAATCATAGTCATTTCTAGTGAATTTAAAGCCAGTCTGAGTTCTTGGGTTCAACGGGACCATGTTTCAAGGAAACACCCATGCTCGTGCACACGTGCGCGCGCACACACACACACACACACACACACACACAAGGGGTTGTAGGGAGGAAAATAAAGTTGGTAATTGTTGATTCTTGATTGCTATTTATCATTGCTACTTAGTTTTGCTTGGATTCTACAAAACAATGCCTAAACAAATGAAATTGTGGCATTGCCATACTCTGGTGGGCTTGCCTATCCACTGGACCACAGCCATGTGCCCATGTTGCCTCTGGTATCAGAACATATGCTCCCTGCCTCCAGGCTTGTTCATTTTTCATGTGGACGTTATAAGTGCTTACTCCAGAAAAGATGTTTATTCATGCCCAGGAATGAATATGCATAAGGAAGACATGGCTGTCTCCTGGATCACATCTTGTTTATTTAATTTGTACTCCACATAGAGCTTGCTGGATGGTAGGAGGAAATGCTAGGGTCACCAGGCTACAAGTGGATACTTCAAGACCTTATTCTGAGAAGCAGGGCTTCAGAGAGTACCCTCCTAATGCTAGTGACTGCCTGGTATGGTTACACTGGTATTTTCACAGCGAGAGACACATGGCCAAGTCATATGGGTTAACCTGGATACAATTAGGATACATTCAGCTTTCAAAACCAAGAGTGACCCTAGAAATATGATTTTCTTTGACCTATTAAGCATCTTCCGTTCTCCTGTAGCTGCAGGCATTTCCAGCATGTGGGGGGCAGACCATCCTAGTTCTTTTAGCACAGCAGTCCTTCCTCTGCATCCTGGTGATATTTCATTCCTCTTTAGCATAGGGTAGAGCTGCATGGCAGATGCAGGCAGCCAGCCATCTTAAGGTGACTCTAGGCTTGCAGGTAATATAACTTCTGCCCTCCCAAGAAACAGCAGAAGAGAATTAAGCACCATCCCCATGCTCTCTTGTGCTATGTACAGGAAATATTGTGACTACAAGTACCATTTAAGAACCCTTTCTCCCCCTTGGAACTGGTGTTTTATAAATGATACACTTGGCGACTTAAGGAGAAACGAAGTAGCTTGAACTGACACCATTAAATCAGTAGGAAGATTGTTCAGTAGGAAGATTGCACTGAGTTCAAGGCCAGATTGGGGGCATAAAAGCAAGGTTCTGTCTCGAAAATAGAAAAATAAAATACAAAGGGAAATCTTGGAAATTAGGAGTACTTTGTCATTCATGATACACATTATAACCATATTATCATTACCCTTCTTATTGTTGTTAGTAAATGACCAGAGGGCTCACAAAGAGCTTGCTCAACCTGCTTTCTTATAGAACCCAGGACCACCAGCCCAGGGGTGGCAGCACCCACCCTCCCAAATCAAACAACAATTAAATGCTCTATAGGCTTGCCTACAGCCTTATCTTTTTTTATTATTATTATTTTCTTTATTTACATTTCAAATGCTATCCCGAAAGTTCCCTATAACCCCCCCCCCNCCCCTGCTCCCCTACCCACCCACTCCCACTACTTGGCCCAGGCCTTCCCTTGTGCTGGGTCATATAAAGTTTGCAAGACCAAGGGGCCTCTCTNCCCAGTGATGGCCGATTAGGACATCTNCTGCTACATATGCAGCTAGAGACACGAGCTCAGGGGGTCCTGGTTAGTTCATATTGTTGTTCCACCTACAGGGCTGCAGCCCCCTTCAGCTCCTTGGGTACTTTCTCTAGCTCCTCCATTGGGGACCCTGTGTTCCATCCAATAGCTGGCTGTGAGCATCCACTTCGGTGTATGCCAGGCACTGGCATAGCCTCACAAGAGGCCGCAATATCAGGGTCCCTTCAGCAGAATCTTTCTGGCATGAGCATTAGTATCTAGGTTTGGTGGCTGATGATGGGATGGATTCCCGGATGGGGTAGTCTCTGGATAGTCCATCCTTTCATCTTAGCTCTAAATTTTGTCTCTGTACCTGTATCCTTTCATGAGTATTTTGTTCCTTATTTTAAGGAGGAATGAAGTATCCACATGATGGTCATCCTTCTTGGTTTTCTTGTGTTTTGCATAATGTATCTTGGGTATTCTAAGTTTCTGGGCTAATATCCACTTATCAGTGAGTGCATATCTAGTGACTTCTTTTGTGACTGGGTTACCTCACTAAGGATGATATCCTCCAGATACATCCATTTGCCCAGGAATTTCATAAATTCATTCATTTTAATAGCTGAGTAGTACTCCATTGTGTAAATGAACCACAGTTTCTGTATCCATTCCTCTATTGAGGGACATCTGGGTTCTTTCCAGCTTCTGGCTATTATAAATAAAGCTGCTATGAACATAGTGGAGCATGTGTCCTTATTACCAGTTGGAAGATCTTCTGGATATATGCCCAGAAGAGATATTGTTGGGTCCTCCGGTAGTACTATGTCCAATTTTCTGAGGAACCACCAGACTGATTTCCAGAGTGTTTGTACAAGCTTGCAATCCCACCAGCAATGGAGGAGTGTTCCTCTTTCTCCACAGGCTCGCCAGCATCTGCTGTCACCTGAATTTTTAATCTTAGCCATTCTGACTGGTGTGAGATGGAATCTCAGGGTTGTTTTGATTTGCATTTCCCTGATGACTAAGGATGTTGAACATTTTTTCAGGTGTTTCTCAGCCATTCGATATTCCTCAGTTGAGAATTCTTTATTTAGCTCTGTACACCATTTTTTTAATGGGGTTTTTTGAATTTCTGGAGTCCAGCTTCTTGAGTTCTTTGTATATGTTGGATATTAGTCCTCTATCAGATTTAGGATTGGTAAAAATCCTTTCCCAATCTTTTGGTCGCCTTTTTGTCTTGTGGACAGTGTCTTTTGCCTTACAGAAGCTTTGCAATTTTATGAGGTCCCATTTGTCAATTCTTGATTTTACAGCACAAGCCATTGGTGTTCTGTTGAGNAATTTTTTCCCTGTGCCCATATCTTCGAGGNTTTTNCCCACTTTCTCCTCTATCAATTTCAGTGTCTCTGGTTTTATGTGGAGGTCTTTGATCCACTTAGACTTGAGCGTTGTACAAGGAGATAAGAATGGATCGATTCTCATTCGTCTACATGATAGCCACCAGTTGTGCCAGCACCATTTGTTGAAAATGCCTACAGCCTTATCTTAAGGAGACATTTTTATTTTTTCAATTGAGATTCTCTCCTGTCACATGACTTTAGCTTGTATAAAATTGATATAAAACTATTCAGCACAGTAGGGTAGCTAGCTTTCATAGAGTTTGATGACATAATGAGAACAGAAGGAATATAAGAGCCAATGATGAGTAGCAGAGTTGTGAAATGTTGTCTTCTGGAAATAGCATTCCTATTATGTTCATGAACTCACAGCAGCTGCACAAGACCTGCACAAGATGGAGCTAGTCAAAATCCAAACATGGATGGAGGAGGAGTTCATGGGTCCTCCACATCTCACATCTACTTGTAGAGCTATTGGCAGTTAATGGCTGCTGTGGGAAAGGGAATCATTTTTCATAGGTAGTTCATGTTTCTAGTAAATTCTCATACAACTATGATCATGCAAGCAACCTTAAACTGTGTACCATGGAAATGAAAAAGATGCTAAAGTAAGAAGAAGGACTTGATGGGAAGATGGGAAGGTTGCAGCAATGAAGGTCATCAGACACCCCATTCTGGAGAGGAGTTAGGCTGTCCAACTGACATGGAGGAACTCCCTTTGAGGACCAACTTGGTGGATTGGTCAAATGATGATGAATGGGGAGTAGGGAACAGAGGCTGAGAGTACCATTAACCAGGAGAAAGTACATTAAAGATTTGCAGTGAATCACAGAGCCAGCTTGCTATGCCCTGTGTATGTGCCAAACATAGCTTTGTGATGATGGATACTTTATTCCCACCAAGATAGTTAACTACTAGGAGTAGCTCAGGCTGTAGCTGAGGAGATATTCTGCAACCAAAGAGGTGCTAGATTCTGGGACAAATATAATTTTTAAAAATATTTGGTTTTTTTGTTAATTCTTTGTTAATTCTTAGAGAATTCTGAAAATTGTAGTTGGATAATATTTACCCTTGATGCCTCCCAGACCCACCTCATGACTGTCTTCCAATTTCTTATTCCCTTTATGCTTTTTAATAACCTAGAGTCTCATTTGTGCTGCCCGTACACTCATGGTGCATGACAAATAGAGTTCCCAACTGGGAAGAGCCAGTGCTGTGAATTAGTCACAAGGGAAGGACCATGCCTTCTTACGTATCTATAACAAGGGGAAATTCTGAATTCTCAGTTGTGGGTCCTTGAGCACAACAATAATAAAAATTCTTGTGACCTGTGATTCTCATGTTCTATATTTCTAAATGATAATGGAGCCAATTAATAATTATTTGGACAATATCATGTAAATACCTTTAAAACTATTTTTTTATCAATACTCTGAGACTTTTACACAATGCATTTTGATCATATATACCATCCATGTACTTCCCCCCATCTCTTTACAGATCCATCCTTACCTCCAACTTTGATATTAACTCCTTTTACTTCCACAGCAGATTCCTATAGACTAATAAGATCCCTTATTTGCCTCAAAGCTTGATGTTGATTACCACTGTGAGATTACTGGTTGGAGGATGGCTTTGATCCTCAAAATGGCTGGAATTAAGGCTTCCATTCAGATACAAGTCTCATAATTAAAAATAAAGTCAGGTAAACATAGCATCAAACTTCCTTCTAAATATCTATGCTAGATGCCATAGACAAAAGCCATTCTCGGTCTTAATCAGAGAAGCCTTTCTTTGAAACGAATGACCATGAATACAAAGATATAGCTGCCTAAGATGCTGAGTATAAGGGACAGCTGAGGACTGAATCCTAAACAAGACATTTACACACCCCCACTGATGCTCCAGAAAAAGTGTAGAAGAAGAGTCAGGACTCTTGTGTGTATTGGGAGACATAATGAAATGCTGTGAAATGCTATTCTTTAGAGTCCACAGAAATACTGAAATCGTGAATTCACAACTGCAGTGAACTTTACTGGGCCTACAGAAGACTGGACCTATCAATAGCCAGTTATGAATCAGGTAGAGGCTCCCTGCTGTGTCTTTGGCTATTGATAGATTCTAGGAAGTGGGAATCATTGTCTGCATACCCATGGATGAGTCTACCTGACTTCAACGGATAGCTCCAAACCCATGACCTGTGCAGATGGCCCTAGTTCAATTTTGTGGGCCACACATCAAAATTGATAGACATGAATGTGAGAAAGAGATTTTCAGTAAGAGAGTTGGTAGAGGTGTGTGGTAGGGAAAAGAGAGAGAGAGGGTGGGCATGAGAATGGTCAGTTTGCAAAGTGCATGACGGAAATTTTCAAAAAATAAATTTCACCAACAGAAAAGTTTCAGTTAGAGTTTCAAATCTCTGGGTAACAAAATAATTAAGTGAATCTTTGGCACATTTCTAACAAGAAAAGTGACTTTTACAAAAAAGGCAAATAGTCGAGAATCTTAAGAAGTCATTACATGGATCAGAACCTTAAATTTGCATAGTAAGCAAAGCTTTCGCCAAACAGAAGGAAGGAGGTAAGGGAGAGAGAGGGAGGGGTGCAGGGAGACAGGTGAGGTACAGGTTAGAATGATGGAAGGAAGGGAAGGCAGAAGGAAGGAAGAAAAGGAAGAAATGACAGAGTATGGAAGGAAGAGGAAGAAGAAGGGAAGGAGGAAGGAGAGGAGGAAGAGACTGAAGAGAAGGAGGAAGAGAAGACAGCAGGCACATATGGTTTGGGTAGATATTTTCCCACAATGTGGTAACACTGAAGTTTATATTAAGACACTTGAGTCTAAACCAGGGTTTACCTGTAGGAAATGATTGGTGTGGAAGAGTTGACTAATGTCAACTAGCCCAGCACCCACTACTTGCTCAGTTTTCCTTGATGTCAATAGAAGCTTGTCATGGCTAAGTTAAAACACAGTCAAACTACCTCCTTGTCTACTTCCTCCTCCTCTTCCTCTTCTTCCTCCTCCTCCTCCTCTTCCTCCTCCTCCTTCTCATCCTTCTCCTCCTCTTCCTCCTCTTCCTTTTCCAGCTAGCAAGCATTTGCTTTATCTTCTAACATGCTGGTTTGGGGATTTGCCCTCCCCTCTGCATGAGAAGGTTCTCCAGTGGCTAAGGCTATGGCTTTGTTACGTGCCTTTGCTTTTAGGACTCTTCTTTTCTTCGATTTACTTAGCTTCTTTCTATCCTTTTCTCTTGGCAGGGGAAACTGGCCTTTTAATACACACATTGTTGCCTTCACTCTTCTCTCTGGCTTTATTCTTATTCTGGCAAAATATCTCATTCATAGAGGGAATATTTAAACAAGATGATGTGGTTTCAACTGTCCTTTTTTTGTGTGTATCTACAATTCCTACAGATGCCTGGACTCTTGGAAACAAAACACAGTCTCTGAGCTGTGAGGCACCTCTCAGGGTGGCTTACAAAGGGAAATCAACCCAATTGTGTTCTGCCGAGAAGACAGCTGGGTTTAGAGCAGGCATCAGCTCCCAGGAAAAGATAGCTTTTGAAAATTCTCCACAAGTATCCAAGCTATACTTAAGCCACAGCTGGCCCAGATACAGAAGTGGCTAAGAGGTTGACTTGGAAATCAGAAGACTGAGTTCAAAGCCCTCTCTGTCACTTGTCAGTGACAGGCCCTCTGGCTTGTTTTTTAGCCTCTCTAATTCTGAATGTTCTAGACTGAAATGGCAAGAGTAGTACCTACTTAATGGTGCTGTTTTGAAGTCTAGGTTAGACTACGTGACTTACAGGAGCCAATTATGTCTTGTAAGACATAGTCAATGCTACGACAATTGGTTAACCTTGTGCCTGGGGACCTCTAGGCCTTTGGCACTGGGTTGAAGTTCTAGTGGATTGTCTATTCTCACTTTCTTACATCATCAGTCTTCCTTCTGCTGTCTTATGTGAGTTCCCTGCTTTCCCTTTGTCTATCTGTTAATATGCTCCCCTCCCTCACCCTGCAGCTTCCACTCTCCTAAGAATCGAGGACCGGATTTCCATCTGTTCTTTCCAATTCTCTGCACGTTTCATGCTCAGCCTGTTGGACCAGCGTTTATTCCAGCACCAGATGCAGGCTCTGCTTCGCCATGTATTGCTCCATCCTAGCTGACATGTCTCATTCTGGGTGTTGGCTCCTCCCCACCTTAGCCTATGTGGTCACACTGAATTCAGTGATGTCTGAGTCATTGTGTGACCTCCTTCTCCCCTTCTCCAATTTCTGTCTTTATTTTGGTCCTTCTCTGAATCTTTCATTCATCATTTGGCCAAATCCATTTGATGGTGCTTCTTACACCTTACATTAATTATTTCCCATTTTTTTTCTGATGAGTTATATATTTCTTAGGGGTATATACTTAAAGGAGGTATGTACTTAAACTTTAGAATTAGACATAGACTTTAAAGCAAAAATCTGTGTTACCCAAATGCTTTAAATAATATGGACATTAGTAATTCTGGTACATATTAATACCTTTGAATTAAGACCAGTACACATTAGAAGGCCAACATAGTGTCTCAGTTAGGAATCAAGGATCTATTTTTTTCTTGTCAGCTTTCAGTGTGACTTAATGACTTTGTTCATAAAATTGTGGTATATAACAAGACTGAAGGCCTGAGAGTCAGCAGAAAGAATGGAAACAGGCAACCTCTGGAGGTAGGAGGTGGGGGGGGGGGCTCTAGAATGTACCAGAGATCTTGGAGGTGAGAGATTCTCAGGGCTCAAAGGGAGGGACTTTAGATGAAGTACCCTACAGTGGGGAGAGGGAACCTGTAGAGCCCACCTCCAGTGGAAAGAAAAAAATATCAAGTGGAGGAATGGGGTTGCCATCCAAACTCTGACCCAAAATTGTTCCTGTCTGAAAGAACTGCAGGGACAAAAATGGAGAAGATCCTGAGGAAAAAGAGGTCCAGGGACAGGCCCAAATTGAGATCTAGCTCAGGGAGAGGTCCCAAGGCCTGACACTATTACTGATGTTATAGTGTGCTCACAAAACAGTGCCTATCATGAAACAGCTGAAAGAATCAGATGCAGATATTTGCATCTAACCAATGAACAGAAGCAACTGACCCCTGTGGTTGAATTAGGGAAAAGTTGGAAGAAGCTGAGGAGGAGGGTGACCCTGTAGGAGGACCAGAAGTCTCAATTAACCTGGACTTGCCCCTTCAGCCCCCTGAGATCTCTCAGATACTCAACCACCAACCAGGCAGCATACACCAGTTGATATGAGGACCCTGACACATATACAGCAGAGGACTGCCTGGTCTGGACTCAGTCAGAGTAGATGTACTTAACCCTCAAGAGACTGGAGGTCCCAGGGAGTGGGAAGGTCTGGTGGGGTGGGGATGAAGACACCATCATGGAGATGGGGGAAGGAGGTATGGGATGTACAACAGTCAGAGGGTGGACAGGGAGGGGGATAAAGTCTAGACTGTAAAAAGAGATTAAATTTAAAAGATTTAAAAAATATATGATATATCAAAGCCAAGGTTCTAACACTTGTCTCTCCTGAAACAATCATACTTTGGATTTCTAAGACTAAAGGTAAGCTACAGAGTAGATGTTAAACAGATGAGGCAGCAGTGATTCGAGTCTTGAGAAAGGCATAGTTAAACAGAAGTGAAGCGAATGGGAGCCAGAAGGAAGCAGCTCTGTTGTATTGAACTCAGTACAGGTGGTGTAGGAGAATTCGGGGCAGAGTCCCATTTTCCCTATTGAAGACTAGTGAAGGTGTTTCAATTATAGAAGAGAAGCTAAAAGATTGTCCTAAAGCCAAACATCAGCAGAAAGTGCAGCAATAACTCACATGTGTGCTGTTAGAGGGGACACAACTTAGTTACTACAAGGGACATATCTGCAGTGTTCGGCTCTCTGCAGTAGCTAACGAAATTAGTCCTCAAGGGTGGGGCAGGGAGAATGGATCCTGTTTTCTACTTTTCTTTGATCTTATCACATCTTTCTTATAGTTTACCCAATATTTGAAGATTAAAAAAATTTTTTTGACATGAGATAGATTTAACTGGTCTGGCTTTTAGGAATGAGGGGCACATTTAGAAATCCTTTAACTTTTGTGTAAACTGCCCAGCCAGCACAAGTGTAAGGTATATGTGGCTTTAGGCTTTGATATATGACTAAATAACTTGCCTTACTGACAGTATTTATCCTAAAGATGAATTTTTAGTTATTTTACAATAATGGCGTCAACACTTAGGCACTTCCTCTTTCCACCTATCAACTCATCAGAAAACCAATCAATAAAGGAGTCCATGATCACCTCAACTTAACTGAGTGCAAAACATGTGGGGAGTTGACCAAGTCCCGAGTGGGAATGTATTCGTGACAAGAACCAGTGTCTCAGACTCTTGGGAACTTGCAAAGCTTCCCTCCAGGGGAGGCTTAGAGGCTTGGTGGGCAAAGCCTTCTTCTGGTACAACTGTAGGTGTTTACAAAGGATTGCTCAGTGTGGGCAAAAACTAGACTTCCTCCTGAAGGATGATGGACTTAAGACTGGTCCTCTACAGAGACCTCCTACTGAGACCAGCAATCTGCCTTCTAGTGCGGCGTGTAATAAAGATGCTGAGGTTCCAAGTTGGTGCCTAGTCGGTGTGACTCCATCAGATCAAGCATGACCCACGTCCAGACTTTCCATATGTGTGTCTGTCCTTTCTTCTCTGCCTTGTCACACCAGTCAAGGGTCAAGCAATACAGGACATGGCAAGGAAATACAGAGACATAAAAGAGGTTATTGAGATGAACTGGGTCCCAGAGTCCCAAAGCAGGGAGATGAGTAGTCCCATTCGAAGCTTCCATTTCATGTATTTCCTGGTTTGGCTTTGGGAGGTGGGGTTTCTCACCTTTCCCCCAAGAATGCTATGTTTACTGGGATGTTGGGTCAAAGTCATGGCATAAACCAGGTTGGAGACTAGTTACCTCAAGTAATAGGTCAATTTGCTAAAGTTTCCATGGTGAAGAAGGGCTGGGTGGCAACATATAGTCTTGTGTGTGTGTGTGTGTGTGTGTGTGTGTGTGTGTGTGTGTGTTGGTTCATACTAAAATTGGTCACTGTGTATTTTTATTTTAGTGAATGAAATTATTTTTATCCCACACAGTAATGAGGACAAAACGTTTTTCAATGGATTCCTGGTAGAACTAATAGAGAATGTGTTTTAATAATTCTCTGACATCCGAACTTCAATTACAGAAGAGAAGAAAATGCAAGAGCCACACATATCATTACAGTGTAACAGAAAGGGAGGGCAGTGTGATAAAGAATTTTAATTAATATCATATCAGATATATCATCTATTCTAGAAGACAGAGTACTGAAACACTGTGACCAAGAAAGTATGTTAAAAAGTAAGAAAATTAGACAGGTGCCCAGTAGCTGTAATTCCAGGAGTTGGGAGGCTAAGTCAGGAGGATTGCCATGAGTAGGGAGTTTCCAGGGTCTCAAAACACAGCAGAATGTCAAAACAAGGTGCAGGGGAAGCAGATGGCAAACCTTGAGCGGCTTTCTATGGATAGGTGGTCCTAATAACGATGCCAAGGCAGAAAGACACTGTGCTTTCTTTCTGGAACAAGATTTGTAAGGGATAACCAGGGTCGCTGGGAACCAGACTGTCCTTCTTAGGAAAAAGGAGAAGGCACTTTAGGCCATTCATTTTTAAGATTCATTCTCTTCCCGTTACCCTTACCAAAAATGAATCAGTTTCCCTCAAGAGTCAGGCTTCCATCTACTACTCTCTTAGGCCGTTTTCTGTTGCCATAACAAAATACCTGAAGCTGGGTGTTTTTAACGAGTTGTTTTGGCTTACAATTTTAGTGGGTTTAAACAAAGTGGTACCGGTTTTCTGGTAACAGCCTTCTGATTGCATCAAAATAACTTGAAAGGAAAACAAAAGGACAAAGAGCCAAATGAAGAAGGGAACCCAAGACAAGGCTAAGAAATCAGAGAGCTTGCACTTTGTAGACTGTTAGAGCAGAGTGCAGAAACCATAAAAACTTTACTAATCCTTTCCAAGGGCAGCGTGCCTAATAACCTAGTTATCTTCTACTAGGCCCCACCTCTTAAAGGTTCCAACACTGCTCAACATCATCACCACTAGCACTTGAAACTGTCAAGGACACAGTCAAACTGTTTTGAAACCATGGCACTCACTGCTGTCTTGGCAAGGCTTCAGGGTGCTCCCACAGTCTATCTGCTTGTCAGAAATGGCTTCAATGAAGTGGAAAATCCTTTAATTCTATTGTTAAAAACTAAAGGGAGATGCATGATTGAGAACATATTTTGACATTCCACGCTGAAGTAGAACGGACCTGTGAATAAACAAATGAATGAAATAATATGCCAACATAATTGATATCTGCTTTTTTTTTTTTCCTTCCCGTTTTGATCTCAGCGGTAGTGAAGCCAAAGTAGAGGAAGAATAAGAAGGCTTCACAGCCCTGAGGCTGGAAAGCCATGCAGTAGCCTAACTGCTTTTTTTTCAATGTGAGATTTGTGGGGAAGGCTATTTCTGCCTTGTTGTATACATATAGAGATCATACATCATAATGGGAAGTTCTCCACGGTGGTAGAGCACCCACATTCATCAGGATCTGGCAAGCGCTGTTTCATGTAACTAACCCACGATAGAGGGTTTAAGTTCCGTAGGATTCATTACTAAATCTCCCAGAACATGCGAATTCCTTTATTTTATAGTCTTCCAGGCTTCTTTCTCTACAAGGCAGCAAACGGTTATGTGATTTAAACAAGTTAATAATGAGGACAGTTAATAACAGCGAACGTTCAGAACAGTGAGTTATGGTGAACTCAGGACCAAAGTCACCACCTTCGCATTTGAGGTCATGGCCCAAGCAAGGGTCATTGGAGAACTTTCAAATGCAAGGTCTTTCTAAGATCTATTGCAGGACCTCTGATTTAGCAAATGATGGAGCTTTTGGTGACATAGATCAAAATAGGAGGATAACAGGATTATGGGAGTGAATTTTATTCTAGATCATGGAATCTTGGAGAATACTGTTTGGGAAGTTTTCCTTGCACAATCCATGGCTTTGTGAAGAGATCTGATTTGTTTTCACTCCTCTTCTGGACTGGACTGAGGATCAACCCCGGGGGGCTGTTAAACACTAAGTAAGCACTCTCTGCCACTAAGCTGCATCTTCAGTCATAGACATGATAGGCTTTGCATGTCCTTCAAAGTTCTCAAGGGTATTTTGAAACTTGAAATCTGCCATCTGAATTGTTCTCTCTGTGGGTTTCATCTGTTTCTTCCTATAAGGCAGGAAGTGTATGGGTGTGCATGTGTATGTGTAGTGTGTCTCGATACAACACAGAATCTCACCACCTGCTTCTGCTTCTACTTTGTATAGGGAACTTCTGTGATTTTCCACTCAGGTAAGCCAGTGAGTGTGGCAGGAGACATTCATAGCCAGGTTCTGAGGAAGCTTTTATTTTCAAGTTGGCAGTTTCGTTGTTGAGGAATGTTGATATCTGACACGTGGGATCTGCAGATTCCTTTCCTTAGTAACAACAGCCTTAAAATGCTAGGCAATGGAAAGAACACAGTCGATGAAGAAAGAAATCAAACTAATGTCCAAATAAGCTAGATGATCTGAAATTAATTCATTTTTCTGTCATTTGAGAAGTTATGTTGACAAAATGTGGGATATATATAGTGCAAAGGAAAAGCAATAAAATTCATATGTCATTTTTCCATTGAAGGATATCAGTTAAACATTTCATTGATTGTTTTTTACTCATTAGCTTCCTTTATTATTTAAATACCATGTTTAATAAACATGTCAGTTTTTACTGAGAGGTAGTCACTATCAGATTAATCACATTGGATATGATCAAACTCATAGCCTTTTGAACAGATTATGGAAAACAAAATTCCTCTCCCCACATGAATCTCATAGGATCACAGATACCCAGGAACTTTTCAGCTTCAAGTTCCATATTAGGGTATTAACTGAGAGCTCTCTGTAGGACATAAATTGCAACAATATTAGTATGGTTATTGCAGTAAGAACTAATATATTGACTGATCAGTCATCAAAACTGTGTGAGACAGGTCCCTCTGAGTTCAAATAGCTTAGGAAACTTCTCTGTTGTGTGTGTATACGTGTATGTGAATGCATGTGTATGTGCTGACACATGGGTGTCAGTAGAAAGTGCCAAGATTGATGTCAGGTGTCTTCCTCAGTTACTCATTACATTATGCACCGAGACCAGGTCTCTTGCTGACTCTGGAGCTAGTCTCCTGGCTTGCTTGTTCCCGGGATCCCCATCGCTGCTTCCTCAGTGTTGGAATCATCCTCTCACCCTGCTTTTTATGTGAGTTCTGGGCATCTGGACTCTGGTCCTCACAGTTCCACAGGTGGCAAATGCTTTTCTTTCAGAGCTTTCTCCCCAGCCTGAAACATCTTCAGCTGGAGATAGCTCAGTATGGAAAGTCCTTGCTGTATAATTATGAGGACCAGAGCTTGCACTCCAGAACTCACGTTAAAAAAGAAATTGAGCCAGACATGTTGGTGTATTTGTCATCCTGTTGCTGGGGAAGCAGAGACAAGAGGGTCCATGATGCTTAGTGGCCAGCTAGCCTCTTTGAATTTGCATGTTCCACTTAAATAGCAGCTTTTGTCTAAAAAGAAAACAAAACCAAAAAACAATAAGCCATGATGCAAGGAGATCAACATGAGGTTGATCTCTAGTCTCTGCTCCCGTCTCCCATCCTGCACCCCCCCCCATTTCAGAGTATCTCCTGTGTACACACACACACACACACACACACACACACAATAGAAGAAAAAATAGGGGAAAAAGGATAAAAACAAGAGAACATAGAGAACAAACAAACACAAACTTCTTCAAAGCCACACAGTAAGTGATTGGCAGATTTCAGTCATGGGACCCTACAGTCAACACCCCTTAATAACTGTGGTCAGCCGCTCTTTGGATCGTTTCAAAGTCTGTACTCTTAGAGAATATCCCAAACAAGCCTTTCTGTTTTGGACTGGAGGAGAGCCCTGATGGACCAGCATTGAAGCATCACCCAAGTATATGCTTATGATGACAGGAGATCTTTATATTCAGTCTGTTTTATTTCATAAAAAGAGGGATAAATGTCTATAGACAAACTTCAATCCATATGTTGTACTCTAACAAAATAAACCAATCATCCTTTTATTCTGTTCAGTTCTCATCCATCCAGTCCCGGGACAGTCTCTACCTTTAACTGTAATTCTCAAGACAGTTTGACTTTTTCCCTCAAAAATATGTTAGCCCAGGAAGGTCACCGAGTGCATGCAGAGATTCAGGACCCTGAGCCCAGTCTTCAAGAAGGAAGTCGCTCTCTAGTTAGTTTTGCTACTATAGACTCTTTCAGGCTTCAGAGAAAACAGGAAAAGAGAAAGAAAGGCAAATTTCTCAAGGGTTTTCCCCCAACAATTTATTTAGAATATTTCCCCCCTCAGGGACTGGTTTCTATTCCAACATCTTTCCACTTCGCCACAGTTTCATTTTTTACTTAATCCCTATATAAACAGGCGTTCCAAGTCCTATACATCTCAGAGCAGGTAATTATCTCTGACTCATTCCTCTCACACTTACTGAGCATCCTTCTGGCCTCACACTTACTGAGCATCCTTCTGGCCAATGAAAACACTGATAAACAATCCGGCTCCATTCCGAAGGGACAGCTGCATCTAGTGGGAGAGGGTAGCAAGGACAGAATTACCCAGCAGCAGCAGCAGCATCACCATCTCATGCTGCCCACCCACTGAATTCAGCACAGTGCAGAGACATCCCAGAAGATGCACTCTCAGACATGGGAGACACCAGAGGCTGCTTTCTGTGGGTGGAAAGAAGTTCGCCACACACATTATGCTCAGCACGTGACTTCTACCTCTATAGAAATCTTCTCTCTTGAGCTCTGTCACCTCGAGGACAATAGCATCCATGCAAAGAGAAATGCAGAGGGGATTGAGACCCGTGCTCCAGAAAAAGCAATTCGGTTTCTTTTGAAAAATGATGAAAAGAAATGCATCCCTAAACTCAGCAGAACACATTTCATAAATAGGAACAGCCATCTTCAACCCTGGGTGATTCAGTATCAAAAAGAAACACAACTCCTACAAATATCTGACACCACGAGGAGGGAAAAGTTTGCCCCAGCTGGTATATCTTGACAGGTTCAAGTTGAAAAAACACCCCCCCCCAAAAAAAAAAACAACAACACAAAACTGAAAACACAGACACACCGCCCTCAGAGGTGTGATCTGGTGCACTTCCCCCTAGGCAATGGGCCACACTGTAATTTCACACCGCTAGGAACGCATCCATCTCCAGTGGAGACTGTTAGCGACAGAAACCCAGTGGAAACTGCCATTCTGGAAACTTTCTCATCGCAGGAGAAGCAGTCCAGAGGGCTTCCGTGTAATGCCAGTGAACTGTAAAATTAGTTCCAAATGATGAATGCATTCTGTTACCCCCTATAAATGTTCAAGCCACTGAGTGTGCAAGTTGTGTCCTCCATGATATTATGTATGCTTAGCAGGTTTCAACTGTCTTTTACTGAGCTTGGATGTCCAGTCAAGCGAGAGAGCACTGCCTTTAATTTTTCAATCTTTACCTACTGTATTTGGGGGATGTTTTGCATTGCCAGGGCTCAATTATTCCTCAGCATCACTCTTTCTCGATTCCTGCTTGCCTGAACATCATTGGAATGGGAAGCGTTGGAAGTTAACAAGTGTCACAGGATTTGGGTCAGCAGAACTGGTCACACGAGGCGGATCCAGGAGAAATGGGTGTCGACTTCGGTTGGCTTCCCTGGGTGTTCTTGACTCTATCCCAGGCGTGCAATGCACTTGGCAGTTTACGTGCTAGGGTTAGTCATCCAACCCTTACTCTGGCCTACTTAAATTCTTGTTCTCAACTTTAAGACGGGACACTTTGTAACTCCTTTTGGATAAGCATTGGGTTGGCAGATAAGGATTAGTAAGATTTGGGGAAGCTGAGTAGGCAACAGAGGTGATTTAAGATGTTATGGGGGAAAGGGCAGAAATGATCATGGAACCAGCTGGAGATGTGAATTGGAAAATAAGCTTGAAAAGTAACCTAAAATGATTGATGATGTGCCTCGAGAAAATGGTTTCGTGTAGACATGAAAAACGGGCAGCCATGATGAGGAGGTCATAGCTAGGAAAGCGACAAGAAGGAAAGAGAGAAGAAGCTCAAGCAAAGTTAGTGCCTGGGACTGGGTGAAGATCAATGCTTAAGCGCTTGGTTGGTATGCAGAAGGCCCAGGATTCAAAACCCAGCACTGCGAAATCAACCAACTAAACAATCACCCATTCACCACTACTACCAACAAAGACATCGTCGGACAAGCTTTCTCTACTGGTGATATGTAAAGGCTTCAGATATAGTTCAGTGAGGGAGACTAGCAGGGGAATAGTCACTAGCACTTCTTTGGAAATGAAAGGGCCTCATCACCGTGCACTCTGTGGAGATGGAGAGAAAGGAGCCGAGAACATGGTGTGTTGGTTAGTGTTATGTCAACTTGGCACAAGCTAGAGCCATTTGGGAAAAGACTACCAAGTGACCAAGTGCTTCAGTAAAACTGGCCTGTGAGCAAGCCTGTGGTGCGTTCTCTTGATTAATGATTGAGATGGGAGGGCCCAGTCCACAGTGGGTGGTGCCACCCTTGGACAGGTAGTCCTGGGGGAGGGGGGTTGGCATAAGAAAGCACACTGAGCAAGCCACAAGGAGCCAGACAGTATGCAGGCATCCTCCGTGACCTCTGCTTCATTTCTTCACTCCAAGTTCCTATCTCGAGTTCACCCCTTTACTTTCTGAAATCAAGCCTTCCCTCCCCAAATTGCTTTTGGCCATGCTGTTTAATGAGGCAGTGTCTCTCACTATCACAGAGCTCAAATGAACTCCTCAGGCTGGTTAGCATTCCAATGACCCTCCTGTCGTTACCTTTCTGGCACTAGGTCCACAAGCGTGCGGTAAACAGAGTGTATTCTGGGGCTGGACTCAGGTCTTCTTGCTTGAACAGCATGCTACTAACCGAGCCATCCTCTCCACCTCTAAATTTTTACTGTTTCTTTTCTTGTTGCTGTTTTCCCTAAATCTGGTCTTGCCGACAGCTGATTTCATATACGAAACATCTGGAGCTGACATGACTCAAAGAGCAAGTACTCCCCTGCCTGGAATGCCCCTGGCATGAAGATTCTGCTTCTTCTTATAGTTCCTTCAAGTCACAGCTGGCCTGTAGAATCTCCCCACCTCCATCTGCGGCAGTTCCCTACCTCAAGGACCAGGGAGTGTTCCCACCTGTTTCGTCCACATGGAGCACACCAGGAGGACCTTGCCGTGGCTCTTCTGGAGGCCCCTCTGAGCAGAGGTGAAATCCGGCCAACTTTAAATCCTCACCTAGCAAACTGCTCTCCATGTGGTAGATACTTGTTGAGTTGAGCTGCTGATAGGATTGTCTGGTTCTGCTGTGTGATCCATAGTAGTTTTTTTGACCTCTTTCTAGTTAGTGTCTTTCTGTACTGGAGGGATGTACATTATGACTCACTGTGGGGAGGGTTTCAAGAGGTAAGATGTGTGAGGCAACAATCATATAAGAAGCATCTGATTAGTGATTATGGCTATTAAATAGACTGAAAGAAGTTGGGGGCATTAGGTTTACTTAGCTGCAGAGCTTGGAGAGCAGGCAGGATGTTCTGGGCAGAGATGAGTTAAGACATCCTTTGGCTTTGAGCGAACGGTCAAGAAATGTCTTTTTGGCAATTCCATTGGAAAATGTACTGGAATGAGAACGCAGACTCTGAAAAGGGCTGGAAGAGATCACTAGGTGAGGTTGTAGTGTGTGCAAAGGACTTGAGGGGGAAAATGTGGTTGATAGGAAATAAAAGGAGCAAAGATCAATAGAACATGTTCTTGGGGATCGGTGGGATGGCTCAGTGGGTAAGGGTGCTTGTGGCCAGGCTTAATGAGTGAGGTCTGTTCTCAGGTCCCATGAGGTGGAAGGAGAGAATGGCCTCTTACAGATTGTTTTCCTCTGACCACCACACAACTGCTATGGTGTGAACCTCCTCTCAAAGGGATAAATAAATGAATGTAACAAACATTTTTAAAAAATGTCCTTGGAGCATCAGAGAAAAGAAGGGTCATGTAAAATGGATGGTCCCCCAAGCTCCTTCCTATACATCCAACTGTGAGAATTATTTTCATTTTCATGTTGTAACACTTTGACACTATTTAAAGGGATAGCTCTCTGAGGTAAATGAAAAGGCAATTGACCACACGTCTGTCCCACACAAATGGCCAGGATGCCTTTGGCTAATGTTGTTCAACTCATCCACATGTTCCCTTCTTCTCTCTTGATAGTAATTATATTCCTTTGGAAACAGTATCCTAGCTAAAGAATCAGAGCCTTACTGAATTACAATAAAACATGACAATGGCTGTGTTTGAACCAACATGTGGAAGAGCAGTCTTTTCCCCTCAGGCTCCAACTTGGAAGTAAACTCCGCTCACCTCAGCTAGTTAAGTAGAGCAGGAGTTACCCTGACCATGTCACAGGTGAGGTTGCAGAGACACCCATTTCCTATTTCCTCCAAGACAATCCAGGTATAGATGTTTTATTTTAGTAACTCACTGATTAGTGGCTTGAATTCATAACGAAAATATAGTGAGACCATTGATATTTTTGGCCCAGGTTTTATAATTTAAAGATCACCACTCCCCACCACTCCAAATCCTACCCCTACCCGAAACCAAAAAACAACCCAATCCTTTTCAGTGTTACGGTGCTTATTGGCATATTGTCCCCTTTGGGATCTTTTTAGGATGTATTGCCATGTTCTAATTTGAAGACAGCTTGTGATGAATTTGATATAAGTTGGAGAAAATGTAATGATGTTTGTTGGCTGAGATGGTGTGTAACCTTAATCCTGGCACTAAAAAGACAGAGGCAGGAGGATGTCTATGAGTGTGAGAGTAGCCTGATCTACACTGTGAGTTCCAGTCCAGCAAATGCCACATAATGAGACCCAACCTCCAAAGTCAAAAAGAAATACACATCCCCATATTAAAACCTTAAAGTGACATGAAGTGTATATAGTCAAGGAAAATGATGTTAAATATATACACCATTGCGTTTTATCTTAGTCTTCTCTTCTGCAGTTACTACAGTTCAGTTTTTAATGTACTTTTCCTTTGAAACTATTTTAAAGCCCAGCTATTGTTCTCCAGATGGATCAAAAAACAAATACTATCTCGCCCATCATAGATGTTGTAAAACAATCCAGTGCTGAATCATGTTTCTTGAATAATTGCATGCCCAGTCTTAGAGAGACATAGACTCTATATCTGTGAATGTCACTGAATATAGGTTGAAAATAGTTGAAAAAATTGCAAATTTACTTAACACAAAGAATTATCGTTGCTGTTGTTATTCCTTAATCAATCTATGTAACTTTAGAACAGTTTGCAAGATGGGTGTAGTGATGTATTTCTGGAATTTGAGCACTTGGGAAGTCGAGGCAGGAGAATCAAGAATTCAAAGCCAGCCTCAGCCAAAAAGGAAGTTGGAGGCTAGTCTAGGCTATAGGAGACCCTGTAAAGCAACAAGAAAAAACAAGAGAGAGAGAGAGAAATTGGCACAACAATCCCAGTGTATTGACTATCACAAGATTTTGGAGAGGATCCAAAACATGAAAGATGGGAAGATATGAATATTTCAAACTTAAATATTAAGTCTTACACAGGGCACAGGTTTTGGTGGCCACCCCACAAAAGTCCTTAAAACTATCTCCCCACAGATACTGAGGAAGATCCGTGTTTGCCAAATTTACCACTCCTCAGAGGAACAAACTCCTAGTGCCAACAGAGACGTAGGAAAGAAGGTGGGCTGAGGATTTTCTGAGCCACTGGTCCAGCCTCCAGAGCAAAGGATGCATTAGTGGTCCAGCCTCCAGAATCAAGGATCCATTAATCATCTTGAAATGACCCATTCATGGATAGCAGCAACAGCCTTCCCTGACTTTCTTTAAAGCTGAAGTCACTCAAGGTGGATTTGGTGGCATACACCTGTAATCCTAACAGTTGGAAAACAGATGGGGCAATGTAAGTTCACGAGCACTTTAGGCAACACAGAGAGATGCTGTTTGAAACAGCAACAACAACCCCCCAAATCCTGAAGATGTGGCTCAGTGGTAGGGCTCTTTCTTACCATGAATGGATGAGGGCCTGGGTCTATCCTTAATTAAGAAAAAGAAAAAGAAAAAAAACAAGCAATTAGGGCCATTCTTGTGGTTTTTCTGGCTCAGTACTGAATTTTATATAATGACTAGAAGCACCTGCCCAAATTTACCATTTAAAAACAGTTTATAGTAATTTCTGCTCCTTGCAACAGGTGTCTAACTTAAAAATTAGACTATTTTCTTACTTATTAGATATCATTTTATTGGTTTAAACCACCTGTCAGAAATCAATCCTTGTGCTCTAGATTTACTAAGAAAGGCCAAAAGTAATTAAATGATGATGATGATGATGATGATGATGATGATGAGGAGGAGGAGGAGGAGGAGGAAGAGGAGGAGGAGGAGNAAAGAAAGAAAGAAAGAAAGAAAGAAAGAAAGAAAGAAAGAAAGAAAGAAAGAAAGAAAGAAAGAAAGGAGGGAGGGATGGTCACATTATCTGGGCTACTCAGGAGGCTGAGGCAAGAGGTTCACAATTTTAAGGTCTTCTCAAAGGATAGTCTGAGTTCCAGGCCAGGCTGGGAAGCATTACAAGCATGGGCAGCCTAGAGAGACCTAGACTCAAAACAAAGTGAAGGGAAGACTGGGCACAGAGCTCAGTGGCAGTTTGCCTGGCATGTGTGGGGCTCCAGGTTCAACCCCTGGTATTGAAAGATACAAATCCAATAGCTTTCCACACAGTTATATCCACAGCGTAGTTGATGCTAATAGGATCATTTACTATCTCTAGGATTCCACACAGTTATATCCACAGCATATTTGATGCTAATAGGATCATTAACTATCTCTAGGATTCCAGTTCTTCAGGTGAGAATCATTCTGAAATTGCCTTTGCTCGCGTCTCTTTGTTCACCTGCCAAGACGTTCCATCACCTGAACACTGTCCTGGGGCCAAACTTCCCACCTGGGAAGGAAAAGTACAGAGGCTTGATGTTGTCATTATCTCCAGGAAAAGCCATCCAGAAGTTCTAAAGCCAATAATCCACCCGACAGCCCCTCCCTCCCCAAAGTGTCCCCATGCAGACACTCCCCGAATTAATAGGGAGGTAAAACAAAACCTCATTTCACAACTGTAGCAACAACGGAGCAGACACTTCTGTATATACACTTCTGTATATAAGCTTCTGTATATACACTTTTGTATATAAGTTTCTGTATATACACTTCTATATATAAGCTTCTGAATATAAGTACAAGGAAAGGAACTAGACCTTTCTAGAAGAAAAGTGTCCAAAATTCCCCACTGGAACATCCTTGCCTATATTAGTTTCCAGAATTGCCCATCATAGGGTAAATGTACATTTGATCTTCTCTGGCCAAATTGCATCATGTTATGCAGGCTTTCATGCCTTTAAGATGTACCAGGAGTGTGGAGGGAGAAAACTTAGCTGTTGAGTAGCTGCCGTTTGCATTAAGATTTCCTGGGCATATAGCTGATTCCACAATTCATTGTCATGTGATCTTGGACAAACTGGTGAGTATCTGCTGCTCAGTTCTTCATCTGTAAGGCAAAAAATTTAAAAAATCCCTCTTTTTGAAATGTGCCTAGTTGAACATATATCTCTGTATTGCTGTGATCCTCTTGTATGAGATATTGGGAAATCATCTAGTGGCCACAATGGAAATCAGCTGATTGCTTCAAAAGACCTAACCAGAGGGTTCTAACGCAGGAGAATGTACCATGAAAAAGTTATTTATGAAAGTTTAGAACCACACTTTGAATATCTACCAGACTAAAGTTTGTGAAAGAAACTCAATTCCTCTGATGATATGAAAGAGAAAAATACCAAATGAATGATACTGGCAGTGTAAGACAAAGTAAAAGGATAACTAAGTGAATTTAAGCAAATAACATAAGGCAGTTAATTAGTATCCAATCACATGTCCCGTGAATATATATTATTTTGTTGAACATAACATTTTGCTACATATACATATTTCTTAATTGCAATTGAACTATTTAATAAAAGTGAACTACTGTGTATTTATTTATATATATATATGTTAATATTCTTTCAAAAAACAAATATTCTAAAAGCATCTGTATTTGACAATCAGTATTCCACCCCTGGAGCCAGTGTGAAAGCTTATCCAGATGATAGTTAACTTGTTTTCGAATACAGATGGGGCCTCAGGAGCTCTTTACTGTGCCTGAAGGGACCACTCTAAAGATACTATTGTTGAAATGATCAGGAACAAGAAGCTATCAGAGATGTTCTCCAGATCTTAGCTTCAATTGGCACTGGTACTAGAGGGCAGAATGCCATCTACTGAACCTTACTTTTTATTCCTGAACCTATCTCTCCATCGCAAGATGTTAATGATCATAATAAACTTAATAAGATGTAACACTTTATAATCATTAATTAGTTAATCTGCAGAACATCTTTGTGAAGTAGGAAGAGGTCATTGCTCTGTTGTTCTTTATTACTCATGGGATCTAGAGATAAAGCCATTGAGATGTAGGCACTGCACTACACAGCATCTAGTGTTCAAACTTCCTTGTGTGACTCAGGAGAAAATACATCTGATAGTAAAGGTCGGAGTTCAGACTTCTGGAGGATGTTCTCTAGAACCTTGCAACACTCCCATTCTCCAGTTCTATCTACCTCAGGGACCTGTGGATGCACAGGCCTTGGTGTTTGTGGTCAAATCTCATAGGAAGAGTGAAATCCAAGACACTATGAATATCCTAACGTGGCTTGTGCATATTCTCTTCCTCTGAGCTTTATGACCAGTGTCTACGTCTCTTCTTTTCCTGGAAGGTAAAAAGGATGCGAACCATTTCCAATTCTTTGGAACTTTTCCAAAACTCACAGTCACCAAATAGGTTTATTCTGGATTACTCTGTGTTTTGTGCGTTTCTAATGCATCTCATTTAGAGGATTTTATCAATACTTGTTTCCAGCTTGCTAGTGATGGCATGCGTCTGTAGGCTTGCATTTACCATGGAGGCTGAGGCTGAGATTGTGCTGAGCCCAGAAACTTAAGTCCTGCCTGGACAATGTAGTGAGAACCTCATCTCAGACAAACAAACAAACAAGCAACTTATCTCCATTTTGTCTCTTGCATTGTATAGCAAATGTAAGAACATTTGGCCCTTGGCAAGGATAAGGTAGGTTAAAGTTTACTTTTTAAGTTCTACAAATTTTATCTTCTTTATATTATTTTTAAACAAAAAGTTCAAAGTAGCTTTTACATTTCTAAAATCAAAACAGAATCAGGTAGAGATAGAGTATTAAGTTGAAGACTCTCTAGTCTGTCTTTTAGTCTTTTCTTAATGATTTATTTGCTCAATAAGTGTATGCTAACAAAACGAACAAGTCAAATGGCAACTTAATTAATTAATTAATTAATCAATCAATCTTTTTTTCAAGGCAGGTTTTTTTTCTGTGTGTAACCCCTTGACTGTCCTGGAACTTGCTCTGTAGACCAGGCTGGCCTTGAACTCACAGAGATCTACTGACTTCTGCCTCCCAAAATGCTGGGGTTAAAGGCTAGTACCACCAATGCTTAGACAGGAGTTTATAGTCTTGATAAGAAAGCTAAGTGTAGTTAAAGATGGAGCAGAGTGGTAGTTAAAACTGGTTTCTGATTTATCAGTCTAAGTTCAAATATCCATTTTGCTACACACCAGGCTTGTGGTGTGGAAGTTATTGTGACTCCCTACACTAAAGTTTATCTGTCTGTGAAACCTCTCTCTCATGCTGATTCTAGAATGCTCAAAACCATCCTATATGTAAAGCAAATAATATAGTTTGAAGCATTGAATTGTTAGTTAAGACTAGCTGTTTCTTTGGAAAGGAATTCTGTTGAGGCTGAAATGTACTTTGAAACAAATCTTTCCTAATTGTCAAGCCAGGGACTTCAGACTTCCTTCTTGCCTGTTATTCTGGAACTGTATATCTCTTTAAACAATCTATTCTATATTGACCAGACAGTTGCTTAAGAACCATAGATGGCCCCTCCTCCCACTGGGAAGAACAGTTTTCAGCATTTGTTGTCCACACCACCTGAGGACTCTGGTCAGGAAGGTCATATTTTCCCCAGGTGCTAGGTTGCTGAAATTACCAGTAAGCAACCAGTATCCCAAAAGCAAACTACTCAGTTCTAAGCAAGCTTCTTATTGGCCCACGGACAAGTCAAGTCCGCTCCTAACTTTTGCCTTGCGGAGAGCTTAAAGAACAGCTTGCTAGTAGCACACAGATCCACTCTACAGAACTAGAGCCTCCCTCATCCCGCCCTCTGGAAATGAATGAAACAATGGAAGCCAAAGCTTGCCTCTTCTTCAGTTCCCGATTCTGTCTTGCCAGTTGTCAAATAAAGCCCTTGTCAGTGGGCGCTGTGGCATGCATCTTGAGTCTTTGTTGACCAGAGGGTCTTACCTATCACAATACCTCTCGGGTTCCTGTTTGGATTGCTATGACTCCTGAAGGGAAAAGAAATAACACAACAGAAAGCAATCCTATTCTATTGTCCTGACAGAAATAATGGAGATGATGAGGGAGGTCAGGGCAACCGTCACCAACCACTATCGCAAATATCAAGTGGCATTCAAAGTGTGTTTTTCATCACAAACTTTCACTAGTTCGTCTCTAGTGGAGCCCCTTACTTAAAAGCTTACAGATACTTTGGTAGATTTAGGAATACAGTCGTTACTGGGACTTGAACTCTGGAACTTTGGGAGAGTCAGTCAATGCTCTTAACCACTGAGCCATCATTATGCTATGGCTAGGTATGGCCCCCATAGACTCATATGTTTGAACTAGCCTATAGGGGCCAGGGAGCAGAATGAGATGGTTTGTATATGCTTGACCAAGAGAGTGGTATTGAGAGGGATGGCCCTGTTGGAGTAGGTGTGTCACTGTAGGTGTGGGCTTTAAGACCCTCAGCCTAGCTGCTTGGAAGTCAGTATTCTGCTAGCAGCCTTTAGATGAAGATGTAGAACTCTCAGCTCCTCCTGCACCATGCCTGCCTGGATGCTGCCATGCTCCCACATTGATGATAATGGACTGAACCTCTGAACCTGTAAGCCAGCCCCAATTAAATGTTGTCCTTATAAGAGTTGCTTTGGTCATGGTGTCTGTTCACAGCAGTAAAACCCTAACTAAGGCAGTTGTTCTCCCACTGGCATTGTTTTTCCTATCTCCTCCCCTACACACCTCTTCAGAAGGAAATGGTAACTTTCAAAGTTGGACTGCTATTTTTTTGGTATAGGTTATGTTGTTTACCTGAGGCTCATAACTTCCATTCTGCATTATAATTTGTTTTTCAGACAGTGTCTTCAGTTACAGTTGTATGCCACTATTCCCGGCTTAAAATTATTACTTAAAAGTCATGTGTAGGGCTGGAGAGATGACTCAGAGGTTAGGAGCTCTGACTGCTCTGCTCTTCCAGAGGTCCTGAGTTCAATTCCCAGCAACCACATGGTGGCTCGCAACCATCTGTAATGGGATTCCATGCTCCCTTCTGGTGTGTCTGAAGACAGCTATATTATATATATATATATATATATATATATATATATATATATATATATATATCTTTAAAATAAATAAATACATCTTTAAAACAAAACATCAAAAACCCAAGAAAAAAACAAACAGACAGTCAAACAAACAAAAGGGAATACAGTTGTTCTGAGTTCTGTCATTCATACAATGTGTGCAACTGTTCTTTTGCCTGGATAGGTTGTGTGTAAAACAAGAAGGAAAATTCTATCACATTTCCTGTTTTATGACAAGATGTAAACAATGCTGATCAAACGTTTGTTAAATCAAATCAAAATATTATGCTGTGGTATAAAGCTAGAAAACAATAGAACCTCTAATGTGTGATGAGTTATTTTTATAATATGTTCTGATGGTTAAGTATGTACAGAATACAGTGTACATAGTACACTGTTCAGATTATAATCAAAGGAGCCTGGATAGCAGAGCTGCACCTTACAGAGCTCAAGCCTGACTTTTATAGCTCTGTGACCTTTGGAAAGTTATACTTTTACACTGTCTTCTTAATGTACAAAATGGGCATTTCAAAAGTGGTCAGAATCAAATGGGAAGCATATGTCAACACCTCATAATTAATTATGTATATTGTCAAAATGTGATATTGAATAATTATTTAAATAATTAATAATCATTTAATATTAATATTTAATCATTTAAAATTTAATAATTAGTAAGTTTGGAGTTTGAACTCTGATTTCCTACTTCAAATGGGAGCATCACACTCTGCAATTTCTTTTTTTTAATTTTTATTTTTTCTCTTTTGAGGTTCATTTTTAGGACTGGAGAGATGGCTCAGTAGATGAGAGGTCCCTGCTCTTGCAGGGTTCACTTGCCAGCACCCAATGCCAGGCTGCTTACAACTCTAACTCCAGGAGATCTGATGCCCTCTTGTGGACTCTGTTGGCACCTGCACTCATGTGCATGTGCTACCCCCAAAACAGAACCTTTAATGTGTGATCTTTATAATGTGTGTTCATATGACTAGGTATGTACAGAAAACAGTGTGCTGTATATAGTACCATACATAGTACATTGTTCAGATTATAGTCTAAGAAGCATGGACACCAAAGCTGCACCTTATATATCTGAAACTGGACTTTACCAGATTATAGCTCTCCATATAAACATAATTATACATGTTTACAAACATGCATACATGCACATATATGTATACATGCATACACACATACACACATGTATACATGCATATACATTCAGACACACATACATACATGCATGCATACACACATACATACATGTTTACATGCATATACATACATACATACATACATACAGACAGACAGACAGACAGACAAAAACAGACAGACAGATACTAACATATATACATAAAGACCTGAAGTGGGCATGAGCTGGGGTTATAAGCTATTGTACTGAGATTAGAACTCAGGTCCTTTGCTTTTACCATTTGAATCATTTCCCCAGCTTCCTCCCCCAGTAAAGTCTTGTTATTACCATACGTAATAAATCTATTGATGCTTATGAAATCTATTACTAGGCTTCTGGATATGCTTTCTTAGGGATTTTAATGTTTTCAGATGATTCTCTTAGTTTTTTAAAGTATTATTATTAGTAATGACAATTTCATCTTTTTTTCCCTAAAATTTACAGTATTTGTTCATTTTCTTTTTCTTTCTTTCTTTCTTTCTTTTTTTTTTTTTNTAGCTCTGACTGTCCTGGAACTCACTTTGTAGACCAGGCTGGCCTCGAACTCAGAAATCCTCCTGTCTCTGCCTCCCGAGTGCTAGGATTAAAGGCATGCATGCACCACCACGCCTGGATCATTTTCTTTTTATGATCTAGATTAGGTCATAGCTGTACCAGGCATACAACATAGCCTGTATATTCACATGTGTGTTTTCTGGTTCTCTTTGGGGAAAATTACACTTTTCCGTATTGTTAAATTCAGCTATGCATATGCTTTAACTGAGGGAAGATGTGTGCTACCATTTTTGAAAGAACTCTGCAATCCTCCTTGGCTCACTGTGTTCACTTTTAGCCTCCTCAACTGGATGTCACCAGTCACACAGAGATCATTGCACAGGCGTAAAGTTAAGTAGGGTAGAGTTGATCATTAGGTCGTGGAGCATGAGCAAGAAGTTAACCCATATTACTTTCAGACATTAAGATGTGTGTGTGTGTGGGGGGGGGGTCATTTGCTACTACACACTAGATATAATTTTCTCTCGTAGGAATCTCAGTTTTACCCTTCTAACCAGCATTTTCTTGAACCTTTTCTTTTTTTTCCAGATAAAACTATTCCAAATTATAAAGCAAAAGTAATTTGATTAACCTTCTTCACTTCTTCCTCTTCCTCCTTTCTCTTCTCTCTCCTCCTCTCCCTCCTCCTCTCTTTCCTCCTTTCCCACCTCCTCCTCTCCCACCTCCTCCTTTCTCCTCCTCCTTCTTTTTCTCCTCCTCTCCCACCTCTTCCTCCTCCTCTTCCTCCTCTGCTTCCTCTTCCTCCTCCTCTTCTCCTCCTCTTCCTCTTCCTCCTCTTCCTCTTCCTCCTCCTCTTCCTCCTCCTCATTTATTTCTATACTTTTTAGTAATGCCAGAAATGAAGCCAGGGCCTCCTCTATGATGGGCAAGTGCCACTCTGCCACTACATCATTCTTCCTTCAACAGGTAGTTAAAGTTAGTGGGCTACAGCCAGTATATCATACAGTTAAAGTCCTCTGAGCACAGAAGACTCCTACTCCATCTCAATACTACATTTGCATCTAAATCAGGTGAATCAAATTTGAGAGTTGTGATAGCACAACCAGTAGTTACTCTGGTCTCCATCTAGGCAACACGAGTGCATGTGTTTTTGCCTGTGTATGTATTTGGGGTGCATTGGTGTGTGTTTGTGTGTGCATGATTCATGTGTGTGTAGGTATATGTACTGGAGGTTGATGCTTGCTGTCTTCCTTGGCTTTGTGTCTTGAGGCAGAGTCTCTGGCTCCTCAGCAATCCCCTGTCCTTGCCTCATAAGACTGGGATTACAAGGGTGCTGCTCTGCTTGCCTGGCTTCTGTGTGGGAGCTCTTGGTATGAACTGTGCTTCTTAAGCACGTTCGTCACATGCTTTATCCACAGAGCCATGTTGACTAGTGATGTTGCTTTAAAATGATTTTTTGAATCAGTAACTATGTTTAAGAGGAATATTGGGAATTAAAAACAAATCCTTCCATAAATAGTTACAAAGTAAATTGGGAAGAATGAGGAGATGAGAGAGCTGTACATGGAAGAGGTCTTGGTAAAGCAGGAGCAGGGGAGAGAAGCCGTGGTGTGGACAGGACGGGGAACAGAGTAGATCTGCTCTGGGGACTGAATGCTAAGTAAGGGCTCTACCATTGAGCCACACCCCAGCTGCCAGCTAGATGGTGATACCGCCCTTGAGCTATTAATAGGGCAGTATGAAGAAGGAAGGAATAATTAATCCACAATGAAACGGTTTTAGATTGAGATTTATAATAAAATTTGTTCTTGGACAGATTATTTGGTAAAATTTCTACAGGAGACAAGCTGCTGTTACTCTGCATTCAACAACACTTGAAGAAAACAATTTACTCTATCAGGATCTTTTGAATATTTGCTGAGGTAATATTTTCATGTTGTTGAGTCTGCTCTAAAACGATAGTTTCAGCTCACAGACTGAATTGGTAGCAGCAGAACATGACCTCCGAGTGTCCCTTTTCCTTTCCGTTATCACACCAGGGTAGGGTGTGGGGAGAAACTGGTGGCTTCACTGAGAAACTGTGTTTATCATAGGCACCTGCGCGGGTTTTACTGTTCGGAGTAGTGATCTCAGTTGCCATTTTGAAAGACCCAAGAGTGTCCCTCTTTTTCTTGGGGATGATGTATGGTTTTTAAATATCTTTGGATGAAGCTTTTAAAATTCACCTGGCTTAGATATACTGTTCTACGTGGGATATACTTGGATATACTTAGAAATGGAGCAGTAGGGCATTTTTCTCCACATGGTTTGGTAATTACAAGGTGCAGCTCACGAGGTGAAGAAGTGTTGACGTAAGACTTCCCACTTTGTCTCAGTGTGGAACAGAAGAGAAGGCAAAGAACCAGAAGTCCAATTCTGGACCAGTCAAAATCTTGGCATGTTAGGTCATTTCTATATTTTAAAAGCGAGACATGGAGTAGCCCCAGCTACTCCACTCAGCTGGTACTGAATGTGTGATGATGCATGTAAAGGGTTCTAAAGCTCCCAAAGTGATACAAAGGCATGTTGAAAGTTGTCATTACTTCCCAAGTAGATTCCTGTTTTTTTTTTTCTCTCTCTCAGTTTGGGCCAGACCTAATGTGTATGGAAGGTCTCAATGAAATGGCAATGGTGTACAGAGAATCTTAATTGAATACAGAGCAAAGAAGCAAGCAAAGCACTGTGTAAAAACTGTGACTTGTAATAATTTTTTGCAAGAATCCAGATCCCCGTTTATCAAAAATGAAATAAATGCTTGGCAAACATGATAAAGAATAATATATTTTCCAATAAACTGCGTTTACATTCACATTAATAATAGTATGATGTTGAAGAATATGTGATACATTATCAAGGGTGTGATCCCACTTATAATCCCCCACTTGAGATGCTGAGGCAGGAGGATGGCTGTGAGTTCAAGGTCAGCCTGAGCTATATAGCAAGTATGAACCTAGCCAAGCCTACAGAGAAAGATTTTTGTCTTCCTAAACAATACAAGACTAGATTAGGCAAGAATAACAGAGCAACACAAAATGGCACACAAAATAGCAAGGAAAAACTGAGACAGTTAATAGAGATAAAATGGGTTCATCGCTTACGGCCTTCAAAAAGGAATCGTATGTCTTATATCATACCAGTGATTTTAAAGCCTTCAAGAACATGTATATCGCAGAATCCAGATATTTTACAAATATTTAGTTTATTACTTTTATTTCTTCTACTCAGTGATAACAAGTTGATGTTTGGCCTGAAAGTGTCCCACCTTAGGCTTTTCTGCACATTATTGTTATTGTTATTTTATTATTATTATATAATTATATTAATTATTTTCATTATTTTTATTAACTAGTGGGTGCTTCCTTAACCATATTTTGCACGATGTTATATATTATTTTATAATTTAAAATTGCTTGGCACTATTGCGGACATTTTTTGATTGTACAGTATGAGGAACATGCCTGTCAGTAGTCACAGAGTGGAGATAATATGATTACTTATTCAAAGTTCTAATGCTGAAGGATTTCTAAATTTGTACTATATGTGTGCACATGTATGCAGCTTGAGTACTTATTTACACACATTGCTCCTAGATGTCTCTGCAATGCCAGGCTTCCTTGGGTAGTAGACATTTAACACACATCTGTGTTTATCTCTACTCTGCTGATGGCAAACTCTCAGGGGTTTCCCACTCCTGCAGCTTTTCCTGCAACCTTTCCTTCATCTCCCACTGCTTTCCGCTAGAGACAAGATGGCTTTGGAGAACCGCAAAGAGACAGGCATGTCTCATCTGTGAATCTTGGTTGGCATATATGATTACACTTCCTTAAAATGCTTCCATGTGGTCTCACTCCTCCTCCATGCGCCCCTTCACACACACGGCAGTGTAGGAAGTGCTCGTAATATCTTCTTTAACAGTTCCTTGTCAACAGGAGACAAGACAAATTCTGATATGTGAATGTTTGCTCTTTTAATTTGTATCACCTTGACACAGAAAAGCTGAACACTGTTTTGTTTGGGAGGAACCTTTTGTTTTTGTATAACCCTCCTTTCTCTTCTTTCTCCCTCACATCTTCCTCTACCCCCTCTACCTGCTACTGCTTTTCCTCCCAATCCTCTTCCCAGACTCTGTTTATATATCTCATTCTGGTCTCATGTTTATGATCCTCCTGCCTCAGTCTCCTGAGTGCTAGGAATACAGGTGTTTCCATGTTTGCTATTATGCCCAAGTTATGAATTACATCTTAACATCATGGTCTAAAATTTCTTCTTGAATATTTTTTATTTGAAAAGTCCTCATACACTGAACATTTAACCCACTATTTAAATATTTTATTATTTCATCATATCTTCATTTATTTTCTTTGTAGGATATATGTATACATTATACATTTTAATGCCATTTAGCTTTTCTTTAGAATTCCTGTTTTACTTTGATGTTTATCCATTTTAAATCTAAGATTATATAAATATCTATCTATACTTTTGGATTTTTTTCAAATGATGTCTTTCTTTCATACATTAACAAATTTAAACCATGTGGAGTTGATTGTCTTTAAAATATAAAAATGTGATGTTAGGGCTGACTGGGGATGGAGAAGGAGCTTTGGGAGAGAAGATGGGAGAGAGGAGGATGAAGAAGTTCAACAGAGTTTATGTGTGCATGGAAATATCACAGCAAATCTCAATGATTTGCTAATGCATTCATAGTTATAATAAAAATCAATTTTATTTAATTAAAGTTTTTTTTTCCCATGGGTGTTGGCTGAATCTTGTGAGTGTGCGTGTGCATGTGCGTGTGTGTGACTCACTTCTTACTTCACTATGCTTAAGCATTCCCTCTGGCTCTTGTTTTGTAGACATCATCTCTCAACCTTGACGTTGTCCAAGGCATTTCATACGTCTGCTTGTCAAGGATCTCTTTCACAGAGTGGGGAGTTTTGAGAGTAGGAGATTTTGCTCTCTACTGAATGTCAGTGCCTTGAAAACTCTGACCTACATTAAACAAAACAAAACAAAAAAACAAAGCAAAACAACACCTGTATGTGACTATAGAATATAAAGATAATTAAGCACAATTTAACTTTTATTTCTTTCATGCTTATTTATATGGCCCATGCAGATCATGAGGAAAAGATAAAATAAACAACTTTGTTATTGTTTTGCCAATTTTTATGTAACTGAGCTCACTTTGTGCTCCTTGTGGATTTCTCTTTTTTTTCTAAGTGCTGGAAGTCCCAAAGAGGTCCTGTGTCTCAGGAAAGTTGGACTGGATATTCTTTCTCTATAGATTGCTAAAGTAAATGACATGACAAAATTTATTACTTTAGATGCTATTAAGATAACCGAAGTAGCAGACACATCGATCTTTCTGTAAAAGGAGGTTTAATTTACCTGTTTTTTGGTTTTCCAAGCTCCTAATAATGTGGTAATATCTTAAGTGAGCATTATCTTATTTCTCTTTAATTTTATTTTCCATAGAAACTATCCTAAGGGAAACTCTGGCAGCTGGTGACACTGCCTTTGGCAAGATGTAGGCTGCATTAGTTTGCTGTCTTCATCTAAGGCACGAATAGGAAGCACAGGGAGACATGAGGAACCCGCTTTTCTTCTGTTCTCCCTTCTCTTCTTTGAGTCCCCCTCCTTCGAAGAAAGAGATAACGGAGGTCTTCCTCTGCTTGAGATTGAGGGCAAAATGGAGTCCTTCCAAAACTGCTCAGTGTCATTGTAGCACTCAGTGACTCACAAGTCATGAGCACATATACAGCTCCTATGTGGGACACCTGAGAAGAGGAGGCAGGGAGGGGAAGGAGCAGGAGGAGGAGGAGGAGGAAAAGGAAAAGAGAAGTAAAGGAAAAAAGGAGGAAAAGGAAAAGGGAAGAGAAGTAAAGTAACAACAGCAACAGCAACAGCAACAGCAACAGCAACAACAGCAACAGCAACAACAGCAACAGCAACAACAACAACAACAACAACAACAACAACAGGTCAAAGAGAAAGGCACATTTGCACAGAGGAATACTATTTAAGGGCTCTGTTTGATCCTGTTGGGAACAGAAAAGTGTGGATGTGTAGAAAAATTAAACTCTCGAGATTAGAAACAAACAATTCCTATATGATATCATTGAAGCAAGCAAACTTGGTTTTAAACTTCTAAGATGTTCTGGGTGAGTACTGCTGTGTACAATTCTGGGCTTTTAATTCATAGATTCTTGTGATTCTCACCATAAACAAGACCATGAGTAATTCTCAACATCCTATCAAATCCAAGACCCCAAACTCCTTTTGCTGATCCTTTTTAAGCAGATGCTTCCTCCAACTTTAACCGTGGGTAAAGAATTATTAACTCTGGGTTGACAAAGAGTTCTTAAGTACAATACCAGAAACACTCTACGAAAGAAAAGAAGTCGATAACTTGTCCTTAGTCTTGCTTTAAAAAGGTCCCAAACTAGGTGGACCTATTTGTAAACCTTCAAGCTAGAAAAGCAAATAAGGAAAGCATCATTTCAGGAAACTAGCTGACCAGAAAAAGACTTGAATAGGTAACACATAGTACAAGAAGGAGAAGGAGCCCAGCATAGCACAGTGATTGGCATGCCAGCAATGCAGTCATGTGTTATTTCAGCCTATGGAACTGAGGATGAATTTTGTGAGGCATCAAAGCAGGTGAGAGGATGCAGAGAGAAATCGCGATATGAGGAAAACTATAAAAGTGGAAAATTCAGGCAGCCCTACTCCATTAGCACCGCTGCACTCGTTGGGTGGGTGTGAGTCTATGGCTTCAAGCACAAACCCACTGCATATCAAAATTTGCATCTTCTAAAGCCTGCAAGGTAAAATCCAGTCCTTTTCTAATTGAAGGTCACCTAGTAAGTAGGCATGAGCTCTCTAGTCCTGATGAACCCTAGACAACCATTAACAGCTATTTAAAACCAACCGAAATGTCAGGTTGGTCCATTGTCAGAGTAAATGTTAACTGCCCTGTGATAAGCACAATAAACAAAACAATGAAACCAATTAGAAAGTACTTTTGAGGTCTTCAGGCTTTGATTAGTTACAAAGGCTGAGAAAGGACAGAGGTTGTTTGATCTTGTTTATCTGGAGGTAGAGTCAATACACCAAGTAGCTCTGAATAGTCCTAATGTGTTGGGGCACTTAGACACCCTCCGCAGGCTCATTTGTTATTAGGTGATCTGTAAGTGAACCATGTGTTAGAGTCATTCATCGTGTGTGCCATACTTGGTTACAGATGTAACATTGCTGTGTGGCTCTAGGGCATCCTTATACCCTGACTTATAGATTCTTACGGGTTGGTCGAATGATGGAATTAGCATAAAACTAGCACATACAATGTTTAAAATGGGGAGTGTCAGAATACAAGCATACCACTTCCTTACTAAAAATATGTCAAAGTTAAATCCTCATTTTTATAGACTTTAATGAAAAATAAGATTTTTAATGCATCAGAGAGCTCTGATTGTTGTCTGGTATAGTCAGGCCACTCTTGGACATAATAGTAGACGTATAATAGATTTATAAAGAACCGACCTTCCTATTTTTGCTGCTTAGCTTTGTGATTGGGAGAGTTAACTCGCAATTCTAGAATCACCTGGGAACATGCCTCTAGCCATGCCTGTGTGGAGTTTCATTAATTGATTACAGAATACCCATCTTTGTGTAGGGAGGATCATTCCCAGGGCAGGAGGTTCTGGATTGTATGAAATAGGGAAGAAGAGCTGACCATCAGTGAACTCTCTCACTTTTCTGTTTCTTGACTATGGTTGGAGTGAGATCAGCTGCTTTCAAAGTCTTGTTTCCTTAACTTCCCTGCCTTGGTGACTGACTAAACCTTTGAACAGTCAGCCATAAAAATCCCTTGTCCCTTAAGTTGCTTTGGTTGGGATATTTTTATCACAGTAACAGAAAACAAAACAAAACAAAAGACAAGTTCATTCTGCTCCAACATGTACGAGATTCTCTGTAGCCGATACCATCAACAAGGTCCCAAATGGAATACAAACCTCCACAGAATGTTCTCATTTTTGATTGTAGCCAAGTGTACCACTAAAAAGAGAAACGGTAAGTTGGATTTTTATCGAAATTAAGGATGTTTTGGGCCAGTGGGTTGGGGCTCAGTAGGCAAAAGCACTTGCAAGGCAGGTGGCCTGAGTTTGATTCCTGGAAGCTGCAGTGCTTGGAGAGAGTCAACTCCTGAAAGTTGTCCTCTGACTTCCATGTGCACACTGCAGCACGCATGCACCCATGTGTGCACACACAGACACTAAGAAATTAAAATACACAGTAAGTGTGCTTCTCTTTGAGATGTTCATATACAGAACCACTCCCTCCTACAGCCTTTAGGCATCAATTATTTTATGTGTTTGCATTCTGTTACTTGCTTGGCTCATTGCTGTGACAAAATGCCCCATGAGAAGCTATTTAAGGAAGGAAGGGTTTATTCAGGCTCACAGTTTCAGAGGGTACATTTCATCCTAGCAGGGAACGCACGTGACAGGAGTGGAATGCCACCAGTGACATGACATCAACACTCAGGAAGTAACAGCAGGCTGTAAAACCTCAAAGCCAGGCTTCTGGTAACCCACTTCCTCCAGGGAGACTCTACACCCATCTCAAAGGTTCCAGAACTTTCCGAAACAGTGCCATTAGTGAGGAACCAAGTGTTCAAATACATGAGCTTAGGAAAGCATTTCACATTCATACTATAACTGTCATTACAGTAATAAACATCAAGATTCATTCTCCTTAGTTTTGTAATAGACAATTATTTATTTTTATCATACATACATCATCACTTATATGTATGTAAGTATACCATGAACATACAGTGCTTGTGGGGGCCAAAAGAGTTTATCAGATTCCCTAGATCCTGAGTTGCAGACACGATATAGAAGCTGGAAATCAAACCCAGGTCCTCTGTAAGAACACAAGTGCTCTCTTGAGACATCATCTCTTGAGACACAAGAGCATCTCTTGAGACCAACTATGCCTTTTCTAAGTGGCTCTGGAATATTTTTCCAATTCCTGTGATAATCAGCTTCCTCAAATGAAGTGTGCTGCTGGTGTCTTTACCTTGGATGCACATCTGTGAGACTTAAACTACTGTGTGTTCAGTACCTTATATAGTGTCTAGAAAACAGCAGACGCAGTAAATGTTCGGTATCATATATAGTAGTATTGGGATAAAACCATTTCTCTTTACATTAGAAATACTGCAAATTTATTCTTAGTGGGTCTTCAAAATAGCATCAGGAAGAAGACAAGCTCAAATCAACCTCAGGTGGCTGCAAACCAAGTTTACAATCAGAAATAAGATGCCGAGAAAAATCAATGTCCCTGTGTTCAATATTAATCTCCATCAATAAAGGCCCATATCTTTTGCTCTTTATGGTAATTGCTCCAGTGATCTGTGTACAGTGCTTAAAGTACTTAGAGGGATGGCCTGATAACATCTTATCAGGCCTCTGGGCACAGCGTCAGGGAGCACCCAGCAGCTGGCTCTTCCAGATGTGCTGTTTCATTTGACAAAGAGCTTTTAGGTGTCAGAGACACAAGGGTGTCCTCCAACAGCTTTGCTGCTGGCTCTGACCTCCCTCCCCACTATCTTTCTTTCCTCTGAGGTTTTAAGTGTTCACAAAACAAACTAGTCCTGGGCCAGCCTACCACTTAAGCGGGAATTCTCAGGAATTTCATTGTATGTGGTCTAGAAAGCCTTCTGACATTCAACAAATGACTATGCTGGCAGCAAACTAGATCTCTCTTCACCTCTATTGATATGCACGCACAAAGCTTAAAGGTATCAAGGACTGGTGTCCAAGGAGCCCATGGCACTTGGGATACAAGCCTGCTCATCTACAGAAAGTTTACTCCTATGAGTTATACCATTTCTTCTTACTAACTGCAAGTTTAAGGATTTATTGATCAAACATCAGTGGATTAAAACTAGCTTAACACATTCTTCAGAGTGGGAAACCACAGTCTTTAAGGAGGGAGAGGCTTCTCCTCACCTGGCCCCCTGAGCTTCTTCTCCCACCTAAGTACTTTCCCCAGGTACTTTTGAAGCGATTAGAGCCAGTAGCAATGGCGAAAAATAGTTTTTGAAGCTGAAAACTCCTGGGGCACATTTGTAATAGAATAGAGATGCTCTCCCAACAACTGCAGCATGCCCATGCATGCATGCTCACACACACACACACACACACACACACACACACACACACACACACACACACATGCACACACATGCATGTGCATGTGCAAGCGTTCACACACCCATTCACATATAAGCAAACACATACAAAGACTACTGTCCAATAAATACACTTGTTCATTTTCCTAATTGTCCTTTAGTCTTTTATGTGGGCAGAATAACTGAGAAACTTAGAGTGCCTCACTTTCTATATGCTGTATTCCATTTCAGTTAGACGGCTGTATCCTTTTTAATATTTTCTCCCCCAAACTTCCCAAGTGGCACATGCTGTTTGAAATCATAATGGCAGACATCACTTTGATCTCACTTTTTATTCTTAACTTAGCCATCATTCACAGCTGCTTTGGCTTCAATTGAACAAGGCACTTAAAAAGGGGAAGATATTATATAAATTAAATTTTCATTGCTCTGTAACATATCAAAAGATTGCACCATTTCTGATTTCCAGTTAGGATTGGAAATTAACTTCAAAAGGCAAGCAATGGAAGAGTGGAGGCATATTCTTTCACGGCTTGTTACTAAAAAGGGGGAAGTGATGTCATGATAACAGAAAGGTTTTTCTTCCTGAACAAAAGGAATGAACATCCATTTTTTTTTCTAACACTTCTGTGTTTATACCCATTGATAATCTTTGTCTAACTCTTAACCCTTTGAACTCATGATCTGTCATGCAAACAACTCTTATACTGGAATCAATATTGCACCCAAGATAGTAAAACAGAGAAACATAAATTAAGGCTTGAAGCTGCATCACAGAATCAAAGTATTCAGCCAATTGCTTTCTGGAAAATGTAGGAGCAATAGAATGATGTCTGGATGGAACATACTTCAGAGAGCTTGTCTGTCAACTCTATACCTGGCAGTGTTAAGGGTATTTATATATACTCACATTCTACTCTCTTGAAAATACAAGACTCCTCCAATCTTTTCTTGGCTGTACTTTTTTGTCTCCCTGTCACCTTGGACACTGACTTGGTCATTTACCTTTCTGAAAGCCTAAATCGTACACTAGATCTCTAGACAACTTTGTCCTCATGCTTCCTTCCTGTGGGAAAAAATTAAAATGGTACATATTCACACATACAAACATGTATATATTTGCTTTTTTGACATGGGATCTTAATGTAGCCCATGTTAAACTCCTACTCAATATGTAGGCAAGAATGGTGTTGAACTCCGGATTCTCCTGTCTTCAACTACAAGTTCTAGGATTGCAGATGAGTGCCATTATGCCCAGCTACCATGATATTTTATGACTTTCTCTGTTATAAACATAAATATAATCTTCCACCTAAAATGTCCATCCTTTTCCTTCTAGTCTAAAAAAGGAATTGAAGCACCTTTTCTGAGCTCCTCAAAGAATTGTAGGCATAGATGCTGTGCCTGCTCTTCCGATGGAGGAGTCAGCCTTAGAGTTAGCCCACAGAAAGATATGTAAATGACTTGTGTAAAATTAGTAATGCAGAGAAAAGCTAGCAATCTAGTGATCATTGGTTACATATTTTTTCTTTTTAGTGAAAACAGTTTTTTTCTCATATAATATATTCTGATTTTCCCTCCCTTTATTCCTCCCTATTCCTCCCTACCTCTGATCCCATTCAGATCTACCCTTTTTCTAACTCTCATTAGAAAAAAAAATAGGCTTCTAAGGCATACTAATAATAAAAAATATATAAACTAGCATTTTTTTTGTTTTGTTTTTTCAAGACACGGTTTCTTTGTATAGCCCTGGCTGTCCTGGAACTCACTTTGTAGACCAGGCTGGCCTCGAACTCAGGAATCCGCCTGCCTCTGCCTCCAGAGGCAGAGGCATGTGCCACCACTCCCGGTGCATATTATTTTCTATCATTGTCTTTTAATATCTGCTCTATCTGAGCTCTCCTCCCTCTCTCTATGTGTTTATATAGTGGTGTCTGTCCATGTGTGTGTAGGTATACATGTCTAGAGATCAAATGATCTTGTTCTCTGGCTTAGTCTCTATTAACAGGGTCTGTCATTTAAACATGAAACTAGGCTGGTGACCCTCAAACCACAGGAACCTTATTTTCGTGCCACCCCAAAACACCTGACCCCACATCACTGGAATTACAGATGCTAAGGTCTATACCTTGATTTTATGTGGGAGCTGTGGCCTTGAACTCAGATTCTTACCCTCAAACAGCAAGTGTACTTACCTGCTGAGCTATCTCCACAACTCCAAGTAGAATGATTTTGTCAGATTATCACTTGAAAATATCTCATTTCCATATAATGTCAACTGTACAACCAATGATAATTATAGCTCCAATACAGATGTGCAAACATATATACACATACATATGCACACACATACATACACATATTCCACTTAGATAATTTTTGGGTATATGGCACATACCAACTTTTAAATCACAATGTATGCTTTTAAAATAGCTTAAATCTTTGACAACTATTGACAACACGACTTATGCTATTTTAAAATGTGTTTTAAATACTTGTTTTAAAATGTGTTATTTTTGGACTGCAGATTAAGAGCACCCGTGTAGTGTGGCTCATAACTGCCTATGACTTCTGCTTCAGGAAGATCCAACACCTCTGGCCTCTGCACTCAAAGGTACACGCTGACCTCTCAACATACACACAGAGATATATAATCAAAAATAATAAAAATAATTCTTTTAAAGGCGGTGTTTACAAAAATCTTGGGAGATTATAATGAGCTTTGTTGCATAGGTTGTAAAAATCAGTTTTTATTAACTGTAAGTTTTCTATAATTGAAACCCAATTATAGAAATAAGAAAAGGGGAGTCAGATAGTCAAAGATGGTCCTACCTAAAAGGAAAGATGCAAATAAGTACAAAAAAAACCTAAACTAAGTAAATGTAGAAATTTTAAAAATCTTTGTGTTTTGAGGCTTATAGATTAATCCCTTTGGAAATATCAGTAGGAATAAGAGAAATATGTATCACCTGTTTATTTTTAATTAAAAGCATAATTCACATTATTTCATTTATATACACATATATCTATCTAACAAAATGTGAAGTATACTTTCTGACATGGAAATATTTTTTATATCCCCTTTGCTTATATATACAATTGCTACTTTCTCAGCTGTGCTAGTTTAGCTTTTGTTGTTATGACAAAATACATGAGGCAATCAACTTATTAGGGTAAAAGGTTTGCTTTGACTCGCAGCCTCAGCATTTCATGCGTCGTGATGAGGAAGCAAAAGACTGAAAGAAGAAGAGATTAGGTTCTAATACGCCAGTTGAAAGCATGTCTCAAATGACCTACAATGATGTCAGTAGGCCCCATTCCTAAAGGTTCTACTACTTCCCAATGGTTTGTCATGTGGGTGATATAGTCTTTTTTTTTTTTTTTTTTTTTTTTTAAGATTTGAAGCACTCTTAGAATTCAGAACATAACCCCAATAACCCCAATGCTCTTTCAAGATCGATGCCTATTGCGTATAAACTTTTCTAGATGGTGCTTTCATCAAATAGAAGAAAAAAATATTTATTTTGGTTTTACTTAAATGTTAACTAATGAGTGCTATTCAATAGTATACACATATAATATGAAAATTTTATATTTCTTTTTTCATAAATTGGATGATCATGGTTTTTGCCCATTTTACCTTTGGTCTATCAGTCTTTTATTATTTTGTGAGTGTTTTATTAATGGGGCTGTTTTGAATAGAAATGTTTGTCACCCAATGAGAAAATTTCCAATATTTCAATATTAAGTACATTAGAGAAACTTTATTTTCTCCTATATAAGAGATACAAAGACATTGATTTTAAGCATGTGTATTTCAGCGTTTATCACAGTTAAAATTGTGAGAAAGAACAAGACCATAAGATTATATGTAAAAGAACTATCCATGTGCTATAGCTGGTGGATACTGTCTCCTTTTATTTTTATATAATTAATAATGATTACTATGTTTATGCAAAATATATTGCAACTATTTATGTGTCCTTAAATGTTGTTTAAGTGATATTTTATGAATTATGTGATTCTATTTCATGCATGCTTTAGGAAATTGCCTACTAATGAATGTCCAGATCTTTTCCCCCTGGGTGTCCATAAAGATGCAGTGGACAAATCATCTACTGGAATATTTATAGTGAGTGTTGATTCCATTCTTTGGATAAGTTCTCAAAAATTTTATTAGGGAAAAATGAATCAGTTACATTTGACAAAATCCCTTCCACAAACATTATAAATTTACATTTCTACTAATAGGGTATAACGATGCCTTGTCTAGTTTATCTTGTCCAATGAAGAAGATTTTAAAAAATAAAACAACCTATCCCTTTATCTTTTGAAGTCTCTAGGGCTGTTTTGTTGGCTTCTCAACCATATTTTTTTTTCTTGTGAGATTAGTTATTTCATGTGCTCATTGAGCACTGATGTTTTTAACCTACATGGACCAGTGTCTTATTTTTTTAAATAGTCTTTTGCTTTTATTGTTAATAAATTGTCCTCTAGCTGCTAAAGATCCCATAGAACTTTTCTTATTTTATACGGTTTTGCTTCTTGCATTTGTACCCTTCAGTGGAAGGCTGGAACTTTGATGTGTATATAATGTGCTCCAAACAAAGGATTCTCCTAAACAGAGCAAACACAGAAATAAGGTGTTATAACATGCAAGGTGTTTATGTACCAAGTAAGTAGAAGAATTTTGGACAGAGATAACAGTTGATACTGAGAAGAAAGAGAAAAATAAGTTTACAAACAGGACAGGGAAAATGCTACTATATCTCTTTTTTGTAAAAATAGAGCTTCTAGTGTGTTGTACATTTACATAACTAACTGCATGTGTATTACTCCATGTGACTGTCTCAGATCACTCAACCACACTCATACCCACACTTACTGGCTCATACATGACACTATCAACCCAGAACACCAGTCTTCATCTTCACCCCTTCCTTTCCTTCCTTAAGCCTGATCTCCATGTACCAGGGACAGTGGCCATCATGTAGTGCCTAAGCCAAGTGTTTTATTGCTGGCACCCAGTTTCCCTGACCAAGCAATGCAGTCTGATAAGAGTCTGTTAATGTCACATCTTTGGGAACTCCTGTAAACGTCCATTTATCCCCATGATGACCTACCTCAGTTAAAGACCATAGACTTATTGCAGATAACTTCCATTTCCCACTAGCACTAAGGCAACTCCTGTCTCCTAGAATCACTATACGTAGTCTTATTCTTTTCCAATTCAGACTTCTTAAACCAAGTCATTTCCAATGACTCTTAGGTAAAATCTCTTAGATCCTTTCCCATTACTCAGTGTAAGGCATTCTTCATGCCCTTTGTTATTTTTTCAATAGGACCTATTTTACTTCATATTTTAGTCTTTGCTTTATTTTAAAGCACCATTTTATGATACCGTTCCTAAAATGTGGAGATCATGAAACACAAAGTAGAGTTTTTGTTCATAACTCACATGCAGGAAATACCTACAAATATTATCTACTTCAAATAAGTCAGAGAATCCTGCTACTACAGAAATCAGGATTCATTTTTTTCTTTTTGTTCCTGTTTCTTCTAAGTCAAAATTCTCCAGTCTCTTTTAATGTAAGAAGCTATGATGAATTCATCAGGACTCAGCCATGAAGTTGCTTCATTAAGAATCTTTCCTGACTGCCTTCTCATCCATATCTCCATGGTGCTCACTGTCTTCTCTTGTTAAGGCACTACCACCCTACTTCATAACCATCAGACTTCTCAAGGTAGATGATGAACACCTAAAGATAAGATTTATGTCTGTGTGTATGGATGTGGCTTTCGAAAGTCTGGTGCCTTCCTTGATTCCTGTCCACCTTATGTTTGAGCCAAGGTCTCTCATTAATCCTGGAAGTCATTGGCTTGGCTAGGACAGTATCCAGTGAGCTCAAAGAATCTGAGTGTCTCTGCAGCTCCATCACTGGAATTATACATGTATACTATATAATATATATATATATATATATATATATATATATATATATATATATTGGAGTTCTAAACTCAGGCTACTTTTGTGCTTAGGTAGCAAGCACTTCACTGACTGAGCCATCTCCCTAGACCCTATGTCTTCAAAAATATGGTTGCTTTCTTTAGGACATAGTAATGTAAATAAATGGCTTATCATGGATGTGCAATACATCTTATTTAATGATTAGAGGAACACAACAATTATAAAGCAGTAACTTCAACTACTTGAAAAAAATTGACCTTGACCAAGCTAGTATATAATACAATAACTCATCTGATTCCTGTCTTTATTGTGTTGTCTCACTTTTCCATTTCCCTCTATAAACAATTATTTTGTATGTGTGAGTGTGTGTATGTGCACACATGTGTGCTTGTGTTTGGAAAATGCTGTATCTAAGAAGTGCTTGAGTATTGAAAAGATATTTTCTCCCTGCGAGAATTTGGTTTAAAATGGTTTTATGCTTTTGAGGATTTAGTTATTTCTGCAGTCTAGTAGCAGTTCTTTCTAGGTCACGATCCAAGTTTTAGAAACTTACAGCCAATCTGGTTGGTGAAATCCAATGATCTTTAGCCAATGAAGTGAATCACATTTGTGTTTTTCAGCTTCATTTGAATTCTGCTTTGGGAAGCTGGTAAACTTGAACTAGCTGTGAATCTAAACATCTGGAATGACCTTCATGGTAGGGTGGGAAATTATAAAACACAACTCCACATATCAATGAAGTCTGTCAACAGATACAAGTGATAGCTCACTAAAAACATTAGTCACTTCTTTTCCTAGTTAGTAAAGATACACAGTAATCCAAAAACAGCTATAAGGGCTGTGACCATCTAATCTTGGGTTTCTAGGAGAAGATGCCCATCAACAGTTGGCACAGGCTGACACCCTTAACTTACATCAAGATTTCTTGTTCAGAATATTTAACTTGCCAGTCTTCCCTTCAAGAGACCTTTAGCTATTGACAATTTACTCATTGAGAAAGCAAAATGCCACCTGTCTGTCACTCTTTCTCTGTTTTATTTAAGAAGTATCAGGGCAAGAGACAGATAAAAAGATTGATGGTGTCATTTAAAAATAATTACAGTAATCAGAGTTAATGTTTTGACAGGATGGTATTCTAAAAGCTATTAAAAATAAAACGGAAAACAAACAAAAACAAACTAACAACAACAAAATACCTAAACAGCTGTTTAGCTGTAGGAAATTTTCCCCTTAGGCTAAATCGAAAGATACGTGCTGGTATTTATTTAGTAATCAATCACAGGGAGAAAAGACCTTGAATTTTAGTTGGAAATTTTTATTTTTATCCTTTTCCTCACTCCTGGTCTTTAAACCTGCTCTGAGGAGAGCTATACATGCCAGGCTAGTGCTCATCAAAAGCGAGCAATCACAGCTAAATCAGCATGCAAAATGCCACTCAACCTTGGGCCTTTATTAAAATTTGCTGGGACTCAATTTGAGATAGCGATCATTCTTATTAAAAAGCAAAATGTAAGATAGTTTTTTTATATAAATCTCTGGATGGAATGGAATTGTTAATCAGCATAGGCTGATGTGATTTCTCTGTTGCAAATCCTGCCGAGGGCTCAGAAGTGGCACATTACCATAATTCGTAGGCTAGAGCTGGCAGCTTGAAAAAGACCTGCAAGAATCTTTAAAATGCTTAAGCAAAGCTGCAAGTCACAGCAAAACAACACAGGGAGAACTGCTACCAGGTTTCAGACTCTCTCTCATCCCTTATGGTTCCTGAATCTCTCCTTGTTTATGTTGTCGGGTGTTGTTTATAAACATCCTCTCAACAGGGCATGGCGATGCTACACAATCCATCCATTTACCATGTTCTGGGTTCTCAACAGCTGCTGAATGGAAGGGCTTGTGTTTTTCTCTTAAGTGTAGAAAGTGGAGCTAATCAATTAACCACATGCACTTAGCACATTGTTTGTCTTCTCTACCGTATCCTTTCTGCCCGTTTGACATCACTCTTTATAATTTTTGTACTTAAAAAAAAAAGTAGAAAAGCTTCCAAAAGATATAGAACTCATGTAGGATACACAATGATCTGTTGAGGTCATGCCTATTTTTCACCCTGAGAAAATATTGTTAGGTTTCAGGACCAATCCTTAAATTGAGTAAAGTCAGAAACTTATATCATTTTTCCCCTACTGAGGGAGGATTACATCTCTCCTTCCCTGGAGTGCTTATGGCACATCCACTAGGCGATGTCAGCATGAACCAAAGGGACTGGTAGATGAACTATCCAAAAAGAAGACGTTCAATTTCTCTGCAGACTAAGGGCATTCTTACCCAATTACAAGAAATGATAAGAAATGGGTGTGTTTGTACACATACACATTCATGACCATGCAAAACAGTGCACACATCTTACTTATGAAATTCTAAATAGCATGGTCATTTGGAAGCTACACTGCAATCAAATAACATATCTGTTTAGAAGACTGGGTATCTAAGGAAGAGAACTAATAAGGTGTGGAAATGTTAGTAAGTATGGAAGTGTTCCCATGTTTCAGGTTGTATCTTTGAACCCAGAAGTTCTTCATTTGAATACTTAACTATATAAGAACAACGATAAATTAAATTTCTAACAGGAATCATACCTGAGGATGGTAGAGCTGGACTCAATAAGAAATCAGAGGGCAGTTTGCTGTGCATGTGACTGCTTCTATAGGTACACAGGGCACGCTTTTGGTAGAAAGTGGGCTGTTTCCAGAGCACAGAGGAAGGTATGAAGCTATGAAATAGAGCACTTTAATGAATAACACTGATTTATCTTTGTGAGAACCAACTATGTCACCTTGAGAGAGACTTCAGTTGCTACCAAAGCTCATTAGCTTTTGACGTATCAGGTGATGCATGAAGTTCTACAAAAATCTAAAATTCCTTCAAGTTTGAAGGGACATCATTAAATATGATAGAAGTGAATCAAGGAATGGTCAGGGAACTTAGTAGGCATATCTGAACCTCAATATACCAAAAGGGACATAAAATGAACTCAGATCCAGAAAGGAGTCAGGAATCAGTGTCAAGAAGCTTAATGCTACTTGATGTCCCCTTCTGACAGCCCTTCGGAATTCCCCATGAAAGGTGGAGAGCAGGAAGTTATTTTCGAGTTAAAAATGGCAATCAGATTAAACAGATTAGATGATACACATTAGAAAGTAAAAAGCAAACAATGTGTCAGGAAGCATTATTTCTAATCGGGAGTTTTTGGCACAAGGTGCCTGTTCTCTGTTCCCAAGCTCCCTTCTGTTTCCTCCTCCAGAAAGGACTTCGATTCCCCAGCATCACGGTGCACAGCTGGGCTTCACATTCCCTGTGCAGCGGCTGCTTCATCTGAAATGCTGGTAGTATTTGTGAGCCTGGAAGTGTCTTGAGGCTGCTTCTGAGAGATACAAGGAGGCAACTGATAAGAAGCGCATCAGAAGGGCAGTTAATTGCCTCCAGTCTCTCGGTGCCGGGAATATTTAAAATCTATGGGATTAAAGGCAGATTAAAAACTGTGGAAGCAGGGGCCCAATAGCGCTGAAAGATTGCAATCAGCGAGGGTAATGGCAGAGAAAAAAATGAATGTGGCACATAAAATGACAGATAGGAAATTCAGATCCGCTTCTAATGCTCCAAGTTCCATCTTGTAAGCACAATTCATCTACGTGTAAATCATTTTTTTTGGCTTCAAGCTTATCAGCCAATCGGTGAATTAAAAACGCTCTTTCCTTGGAGGATTAGAGGGGTTGATTGAAGTCAGTGTGAAAACTGGCTAATAAGTCTGGAAATGTCAGGAGGGGGCTTCAGAGGGACTCCATCTACTTTTCTCTCTCTCTCTCTTTGCCTCTCTCTCCCTTTCCCTGCTATGAAATAAGGAGTTTGCAAAGCCGCAGACTTCTGTTAATTTGACGAATGCTTTTGTGTCTTCCGGGGGTAAGAACACTGCAGAACAGAGCGCTTGGGTTTGCAGGGTGAATAGGGATAATAGCCACCAAGACACACAGGTGGGAAACCATGGGTGAAAATGGCTACTTCTAGACACCTCCCTAAACTCCTTAGAGAATATGTCAGAATCTTGGGCCCGTGATTCTATTTTAAGCTGTGCCATTACGAGGAGGGGCATATTATTTTGTGATTGTACTGATTTACCTGAACAAGTGGTATTTGGTGGTGGTGGTGGGGTCATGGTTAAGTGTATTCATGTTTAAAATTCAAAGGCAGGGTACCTCACGTACTTTCTCAAACTGATGGCATGGTAGAGACGGCACCTATTCCCTATGCTAAGGACTAGTCTATGTTGATCATGCTGACATTTTTTTGGGGGGTGAGGGGAAGGTGGCATCGGTTAGGAGACTTCAAACCAGCTTGTGGTGTTAGCACAATGTCAGCTGAGGAAACTCCCTGGTGACTTCAAGATTTGCTCAGAAGGCTGGCTCACCAAGGTTAAGGTTTTCACTCCATAGCTGAAAGAGGAAATCCCCAGCAGAAGCACCACACTGAGACTGCAGGATGCTGAGAAGAACATCTTTATGGTCCATGGTCTACATTTTTCCCTCATCCCAAGAGGAGTTTGGCATTTCCTCCACATTAAGCTGCATGTCTTCAGCTATGACTTTTATGTCTGGGATACCCCAGCAGCTTTCAGAGGTCAGTTCCGTGTGTCCCATTTCGTAGAAAAGATAGCTGAGGAGAAAGCAAGTATGTTGGTCAGGTGATCTAGGAGGAATAGGATTCAAAACTAGCTCTCTTTTCGGTGCCTTAATTTTCTATTCCTTTTGCCTTTTGAAGAGTATACCTGCATGTGTCGGCATACATGTGCAACACACACACACACACACACACACACACACACACACCCTCACGTGTTGAATTGCTCTTGATGGTCTTGAGATAAAGAGTGACTAGATATTGGAGTTTGATGCATTACAAAGTAAAATTACCAATCCATTGTTTAATTTGTAAAGTCCTAGAACATTAATTCAGCCCTGATGTTGGTTAATTTTTCATTCTATTAAAAAAGATCAGTTTATAAAGGTTTGTTTGGGCTCTCAGTTTTAGAGGTGCCAGTCCATGGTTGGTTGAATCCATTCTTTTGGGGTCTTAAGGAAGAAACACATGATGAGCACTGTCACTTTCAAGGACATAGCTGTACTACCTTAAGATATCTACTGAGGCCTTGAATCTTAAAAGCCCCACTAGCTTCCAAGAGCTACCCTGGGAAATAAGCTTTTATAAAAAGCTTTTGGAAGACAAGATCAAGATTATAACAGGCCCTTTCCATCTTAGGTTTTGAGAATACCGTCATTTATTGCCCAGTGCTGAGGGAGAGAGATTTTTCTATAAATGAACCCTATATAGAGATTGCTACTCTCAGATGTCTGGTCAGATGGCTCAATGGTTGGGCATGTAAAAGGCTAGAGTTTGGTTAAGTCAGGCTGTGCTTCTGGTCTCCAAGGATACCTGCACTCATGTGCATATACCCACACACAGGCATACAGATGCACATCTGATTTAAATAGTAAAATAAATCTTTACAAATTCACTCCAAATTTCCCCTCAGAACACCAAGGAAGACAGGAAGAATTTTAGGAGCCAGATGTTGGGGAGGACTGCTACAGGACACTCTGGATATGCAGGGTCACTGTACCCATCGACTCACAGTAGCTATGATTCTCTGTATAAAATCTACACAAAATAAAGCAAAGCAGTCAAAATTTTAGCATGGTTAGTAGAGGGTCTCACAGAGTTCTGCCCTAGCAGAAGAGCTAGGCTGGTGTTAATGGCTGCTAGGGTAGGGAGAGTTAGTTTTCTCCAGGAGTGTGGCCTGTGGTTGGATGCTCATACTCCAATGGCTTGCAGTACCCCAGAGCACATATAGACAGAACTGAGTGGACTCAATGGAAAACAATGACAACGGCAACAATGATGAAGCTGGTGGAGGAATGGGTGGGGGTGGGCTCTGAGTGGAGTCAGAAAGGGGAGTGTGTGTAACTATAATCGAAATACATTGTATACATGTATGGGAGTCTCAAAGGATAAATAAAAATGTACTTTAAAATTGGTACCCTCTTGAGAATTCAATACATTCTGATTGTACCTCATTCGCATTTTTAGATATGGAGTCAGAGGATGATAGGAATGCCAAGTGATATTAAGGGATCTTATTCTACTGTTCTAACTTATTAAGAAAGTTAACTTTTAAACTTGTCTGTTAGGAATTGTTTGTTTTGTGGGTTGAGTATTGATGTTCGCTGCCTTTCATTGCTGTATTTTCTTCCTTACCAGAACTGTGACTGACCTATCTTTTATTTTAAACAACAACATTGTGATTTATCTTAATTTTCAACAATATTTAGTATTTTCTTTTATTTAAAAAAGTCTATAAATGTGTATTATTGAAAAACCAAAAACCACAAAACTACACAGAGGAAATTAAAAATAGCTACACTCTCTCAGTAGGAATAGTCATGGATGACATTTTTAGAGTGTGCATATGTGCTATTTATAGCCATACAAAATATATTTGTTTTTAGTAAACAAAAATTAAATTTTGTTCAACAGTTACTTAATTTTTATATGCAATACTATGAATATTTTATTCCAATACATCGTTTTCAGCACATAATTTTTAATTGCAGAACATAATTATAGTATATGATTAAGACCATACTTTACTAATGTCTATTAGTGAATAGTGTTTTCCATTTCAATTTTTTGTCATAAATAAAATACAAAGTATCATCCTTTTATAGACTGCATTAATTAGTATTTTATAAATAGTTTTAACAAAACAAACCATATTTATTGTAGGACATTTAGAAAATGTATAAGGAAAATGTATAAGGAAAAGTATAGGTAAAAAGAAAGCCATAATTTCCATGATGGAAAATTTTACTTTCCTTGTATATTCTTTCAAATTTTTTTGGTATGTCTGTACTCAGGCATATGTAAATTTAAGTATGTGTATGTGTGTATGTGTATTTTTAAGAAATGCAACTGTAGCTACTGTACACAAATTAATATACTTAGGAAATGATACTTTTGTTATTCCCATTTTGTAGATCACTGCAGTAAAGTATCAGAAGGGATATCTTCAGAGTGGCAGAGCTGGGATCCTATCACAGAGCCTCTGCTTCCATCCACCGTTGTGGGGTCTTTGGACACAGCTCAAGATCTGACATCCAAGCAAGGCTTGCTAACACTCTGGAACTGGAGCTAATGGCCCATGGTCCTAGAATGACTTTAGTTTTGGACAGGTAATTTCCTGCCTTGAGGATTCTTTTAGTTCTCCATCTCCTTTGCTAGAGGACAGTGTAGTTAGGTTAGACCCCTGCTCTGTTGAATTTACCTGTCTTGTGTCTCTCTTACCTCAAGGGTCCACTCTGTTGATCTGACAAATGGATCTGTGTTAAAGCTCAGTAATTTGCTAATGCGCCTTACCCCTCTAGCCACAGCCATGTTTACTTGTTAAAGGTGACTTTCTGGAGAAGTCTCCCTTGCAAAGAAAGTTAGGAAAAATGGGAAACTCAGGAGAATTTTTGAAGGAAGAAAGTATGTGTGGCCTGGAAGTCATCCATGAACTGAGAAATCTTTCCAAAGCTGGGCCTTTGTGTACACCAATAGATAGTGCTGAAATATAAACTATTCTTAAGATAGGAAGTTTGAATGTGCTCTGCATCCGAGAAGTTTTTTATTTTTATTTTTCATTTTTGACAATACAAGTTAGAGTTCTCAACAAGTCGAAGGCTTTATACTTAGGAACACGAAGCTCATAATCTGAGGGACACAAATTCTATCGTGGAACCAAAGGTTATGAAAAGAAAACAATACATTTTACTTTTACTTTAGGAGCCTAAGAAATAAATGTCCCTGTTCATCTACCTCTTCAGGGCTCATAGTGGTTGTCCGGCAGTTTGTAAGCATGAACTACTTTCCCCCCACACAGATGGGAGTATTTTCACATAAGGGTGGGCATGGTCCTTTTTGGCAGCGGAGGAGAAGACTGGAAGGAACTAGGTACGGTCAGTAAGCACTAGGGGGATTCAAGCAGGTCTCTGGCTCTTCTCACTCTCATGCAATTTCCTATTTGAAATTCTACTTACAGAGAGAGCCTGTGGACCTTAAAGACAGTAAAAACACTGCAGAATGTCCTCCTAAGAAACTGGTTTCCAGGCAAACACTGCCTAGCTGTCTGACTGCTTTTAATTACAGCCTAGGTGGAGAGGCAAGAAATGCCAGAACCAAGGATTCTTTGACAATTTGCATAACAAAAATTTTGTAACTTTGGAATTTTCTATTGCTGTTGCTGCTAGTACTATTGCTACTATGATTACAAATAGGACTCTATCTATCTATCTACCTATCTATCTATCTATTATCTATCTATCTATCTATCTACTATCTATCTATCTATCTATCCATCTATCTATCTATCTATCTCTTCATCTGTTTTGCATTCTGGAAAATTAGTTTTTTCACTCTTCCAGGGATCAACAATCATTTGCTTCTCTTTGACAGGAAGGAAAAACACCTGGGCACAAATTGTCTCTGATAATGGAGAAATAACATCCAAAGTTCAACGTTCGCCAGACCACATTCATTTTTTTGAGGAGGTGTGTTCTGCATTGTGTTTTCACTCATCCTAGTGTATCTACATCTCAGAGTAAAGAAAGGTGGAGCAGGACTTCCAAGAACACTGCTGTGATGTACTGGGCCCCAAGTGCAAGATGTTGGAGGTCTCACTTTGGTTACGCAGACTGATAAGATGGTTTATCTTCTACCAACCTAAAGTGAGTCTTCTGTGGGCTGTGGCATGAATTTCTCATCACCATACACTCCTGGAGAAGGAGATTGTTTCCTCCCAGCTAAGTCAGGGAGCTTATCCAGTCCTTCCTCTCTCTCTCCCTGAGCCCAGATGGAGAATTGCAAGGCTGAGAAATCTCCCATGCGTTTCTCCATTTCCTTGCAAGTTGCCTGCTCAATCAGATGCCCTGTGATCTCAGGACAGGCTCTGATGATGGGAATTAGGCAGCTGGCTGCTCCATTTAAGTACACCACAGGCTGTGCGCCTCCGTCTGCCCTTTTTTTACTTGCAAAACGGAAATCTCTCTAAGCTCCATCATCTTTGACACCTCTGTGAAAACCAGTTTTAGCGATAAGATGAACAGAGCAGAATGGGATGTGTGGCAGGGATATATTTTTGACCCCATATTTTAAAACTTTGGATGCATCAGACATATCTAAGTAAAGTTGTGCCTTGCCTGCTAAAATGGAAGATTAATATCCAATAAATTACCTCCCCAAGACCTCAGTCCCGGTTTTCAGTTTTTAATGCATGGTACTCCTTGCTATCGTGAAGAATCAATTCATCTTCTCATCCTGTTTCCCCTGCCCTACTTTTATTTTTGATTAATGTGTTTTTTATTTTCAAAATTTTATCCTTGCAAAGTTTGAATTTTTAAATCGAAATATCACAGAATTTCTCCTCTCTGAATATTTAAAAGTAAGATAGGATAGGGATTATCATTTGGGAATTATTTTGATCCAATCCTTTCTGGAGGCAGTAGAATTAATTTGGCCTTTAAATGCCTCCTTCAGAACTACAATTCTCAAATAAAATAATTTGAGTCAGGTAAGGTGAGGCAAACCTCTGTGAGGTGGGATACAACGCATGCAGTAGGTTAATTCAAACATGAGGCAATCTTTCAAAACTATAATCAGATAATCATTAAGAGCTATTCACTTCCCCCCATTTCTATTTAAGTTTTACAGTTACGTTCATTTATTTATTTTGTGTGTGTCATGTGAGTGTGTGTTCATATGTGTGTGTGTGTGTGTCCATGTGTGTGCATACAGATGGGTATCATGTGTATCATCAGCTACAGAGGTTGGTTCTGTCAATGTGCCATGTAATTTCTAGGGATCAAAAAAGGTGTCAGTCTTGGCAGTGTGTGCCTTTCCTTGCTGAGCCATCTATAGGTCTGTCCCCTCTCCCCTGCTTCCCTTTATGCCTTTCTACCATACGGTCCAGCAATTAATACATCATTGAGATGGGAAACAGCATGGGAGTTACTTTTTAATTTTCATTTGTTTTGGCTTGTACACTTCATTTCCTCATGAATTCATGCCAGGAATGTATTCCTTTTCACTCTTGAAGGCTATGTGATGTAGAAAAAAAAGAGCTTGAGTTGTAAAAGCAAGGGAATCAAAGTTTGAGATAATATTTTTCATCTTACTGTCAGAAAAATTAGGCAAATTCTTTAACACTTAGACCTCCGATATACTCATCTAAAAAATATAATAATCACATTGCAATTTTGATTTTATTGGGGCATTTAATGAGAGGCTGCATGTGATTCTTCTTAATTGAATAGATATCCAGCAAATGCCAATATTGTTCATTTCCGTCTTTCCGCAGACTATTGTATTTGATAAAGGTTTGCTTATGACATTGTCCACACTTGCATGGTGGTTACAAGAGGCTAAGCAACCTGCTAAGCTTTTTTTTTTCTTTTTTTTTTTTTTTTTTTTTGAGGTAAGATTTCATGTCGCCCAGGCTGGCTACATAGAGTTCCCGAGTAGCCCAGTACTCAAGGGTGACCTTGAACTTTTGTCTCCACCTTCCGAGTTGGTAGGATGTCAGCCCTGAACCATGATATACGTGTTGCAAAGGAACAAGGGCAGTGTTCTGTGTATGTTAGCAAAGCACCTCACCAATCTGCTGCTTCCCCAGCTCTATATGTCTTATTAAGTCACTCCATCTTCACAATGACCCTTGGAAGTAGACATGGTTATATTAGTTTTGTATGAAGAAACAACCCACACATACAGAGAAGTTAAATTATACCAATAAAGTCATGAAACTAAACATAAGAGAAACCATGGGCCTCAATCCAGACTGGGTAGTTTAGAAGTTATTTCAAGTTTCTGTCAGGACACTGACAAGTGGTTCTGGTGTACCCTACCCTGGGCAGGGCCAATTATAGTTGAAAAAGCTTATGCTAGGGTTTTTTTTTTTTTTTTTTTTTTCACTGCTGGGGCAGAATACAATACAGAAGCAACTTAAAGGAGATGGGTTTTCTGGGCTCAGAGTTCAGAGTGAACAGTGCTTCTTGGCAAGGAAAGCAGGTCGTTAGCTTGTTCCTGTGAATTGCAACAGAAAGCAGAATATTTGGCTGAGAACTAGACCAACCTGTAGCCTTAAAAACCCAACCCTCTAGTCCTCCATCTCCTTATAAGCACCATATAAAGGTTCAACCATCTTCCAAAACGTCACTATCAGCGAGGGATCAAGTGTGTAAACACATGAGCCTATGGAGGATTTCTCATAACCAAACCATGGCATCCTTTTGGAAAATATTTTTGTCTAAGGGTTTGGGCAGCCATGGGACTTTTGCTATAATACATTGGGAAAATAACATAAGTAATTCAATTGACACTTTTTTTTTGTAAGATATTATTAGACTATCTCAAGATTATAAAAGTTGCATTTATTTATTTATTTATTTATTTATTTATTTATTTATTTATTTATGTGTGCCCATGTGGGTGCCTGTGCAGGTTGGAAAACAACACACAAAAGTTAATTTTCTCCTTTACCCACATAGATCATAAGGCTAGAACTCAGATCTTCATGTTTGCCAGCAATCACCTTTACCTGGTTAGCCATCTCGCTGACCTATTATAATGTCTCTGATATGGCAATATTTGTTGCAGATCTCCAAGAAGAATGTCTCTGTCTGTGTGGGTGGGTGTCTAATACAGCCATCTCCCCAAGTTCTTGTAACTGTAGTTTTCTGAGAGCATCATTCAGCTTAGAAGCATGTGGTCCAACTGTCACATATTACAGACGGAGAAATGGATGTCCAAGTGTAGAGTCAAGCTTACTCAAGTTAATTGGCTAATTGGTGGCAAAGTTGAGATAAGACCCAGGCCTTCATCCTCCAAATCATGTGCTCTTGCCTTCTATCATGTAACAATTTTCTGGATAATAGTACCAGAGATAAAGGCTCACAATGTGATTTTCCAATGCTCCTGCATAATCCACTTACTACATTGAATAGAGCAGACATATGTCTTTACACTGTAATATTTTAGTTTTTTTTTTTTCTTTCAAAAGGAGACAATGCTACCTCTAGGGCCGTAATTGATGTGTCCGATGACGGCATTATTTCCCTCTTACTCTTGTTTCTATGGCTGTGTGTAAAGTTCTTAAAAGCAGACATCAGCCTTAGGCTGGTTTTTGTGGTGAATGTGCTTTCCAATGCCAGAGACCACATCTCTCAAGGGCTCTTTAGATAAGCGCGTCATACGAACAGCACAGCTTTGGAATACAGTTGTAAAATCTTTAAAATATTTTTCACCCTACCAGATATTTGAATATTACATTTCAGTATTCCAGCAAACATAGAGGATGTCAAGTACAGGATAACAGGTGAATTCTTGGAAGAGAGTCTGGTAGAAAATGCAGCCAGGTTAAATAGGGAAGGTGCAAATAGAGTTATAAAGGCACTCACAATGTAGTAAATCTAACTTTCTAAATCCTGCAAATGGAGGAGAGCAGAAGAATATGAGACAGAAGTTGCCATCAGCTGGTTCCAAGTTTAAGAGAGCCTCATTGTAAGGGAATATATATTGGCATTAGTTAATACCCAGAAGATGCAGTTGCAACATGCCCTAATTATCTGTAATGAAACACTTGAATTTTGTCACCACACTAGGATCCATCTAAGCCAGATTTATGCCCAGCGAGCGAGGTTTACATGACAAGAGACTTGAAGTTTAGAACCTGTGGAGGTGGTTGAGTTGGTAAAGTGCTGGCTAGACAAGCACAAGGACCGGAGTTCAATCCCAGAGCCGGAGAAACAAAGACAGAGCTCAGGGACCAGCTAGTACAGCTGTGTTGGTGACCTGCAAGTCAAACATCTTTGTCTTCAAAGACAACACGGACAATGCCTGAGAAGGATACTTGGGTTTGATCTACGTAAAACATGTACAAATACACTTGCATGCATGCGCACGTGCGCACACACACACAGACACACAGACACACAGACACACAGACACACACACACACACACACACACACACACAGACACACACACACCTCATCTACTGGGTATCTTATTTTGCTCTTCTAGCTTTTCAGGAAGACTAAGGATGTTAAAAGTTATAAGTAAATAATACACTAAAAGTATAAAGACAGTACACCTCAGAGGTCTCTATTTCTGGGGAAGAGAGCAAAGAAGAGCACAAAGTAAGCCCCTGGCTTCCATTCATCTCCTGTAATCACAGTGAGTTTACCAATGTTCTTCTGGAGCTCCAATGGGCAATTGGGTCTGCAACTGTCTGCAGGCCATGCCTGTGAGCAGCCGGCCTACAAAGATATATTTGATATGCAAATGACAGAGCAGAGAAGGGAGCTGGCTGATAAGTGACCCTCAAGTGAGGGTCATAGTGAGAGGAGTACAATGATCAAATTCACACATTAGATGTGTCCTTCCCCCTTCCTTTGTCAGAGGAGATATTTATTAATTAAACCAAAGGAGGCAAATAATGTGTGCCCCATGAGCAAATTAGAACATCAAAACCTGGGAAAAGAGTTGGTGGGTGTAGTGGGAGCCTGGAGAGGAGCCCCCAGGCAGAGAAAGGAAACTAGAATTTTTCCATTGACTCCAACGTGAATCAAACAATAACCAAATAAATTGCTATATCAAAGGTGAGAATGTCAGGTTTTAAAAAAAATGTCATGGCTTTGTTTCAAACCATTCACAATCTCTGGTTTATTTTCAGGAATGATGGTGATAAAAATGTGGAAACAAGGGACATGGAATTTGTAGTAATTGTCACTGAATTGTAGTGTTTTCCAGTTTGCCAGCTCTTAAACTGCACTGGGTGTAGAGGACAATAAAATTTTAAAGGAAAGAATTTAGAAGGTGCACAAAAGTTAAGGTGCTGAAACTACATCCCAAGGAAATTATGTGGTGTGTGTGTGTGTGTGTGTGTGTGTGTGTGTGTGTGTGTGTTTCTTCTTCTGGAATTTCAGATTTTTTTTTCTCTGATTCTGCTTTCCCCCAGTTCAGCCTTTCAGTCAGAAATTTCCAAGATGTAACTTGGCAAAGCAGCTTGCTGGTGCACACACTGCCCAGTGAGGGAGGGTTTAAGTGGGATTTACGGTTCTGCAATTCCTCACCCCGGGCAGGCAGTGAGGGCTTTCTTCTGCCGGTTGGCAGCCTCCTAGCTTCTCTTCGCCCGCGATCTTCAGTGGAAATTACTCACTAGGTCTCATTGTTTGTTGGCAGGCACTTCGTTCTGACTTCATGGCAGCATATGTAGGCAGGAAGTAGGCAAGGCCATCTTCCCTTCCTAGTTCTGATCCCTTCATCATGAAGGCTGGGATTCTCAGACTTGTCCTTAGCCAGGGTCATCTAATTCCCAGAAATTCTGATTTCAGAGTGGAGCCCACCACTGCCTTCTGCTATTTAAACATTACTGCATTTATTTAGTTGTTTCATTCATTCGTTCGTTCATTCATTCATTCATTCATTCATTTCTGTGTGCACGTACTCACATAACTGTGCTAATGTTTCGATGTGTTTACCTGGAGATCAGAGGACATCTTATTGGAGTTGGTTTTCTACTTCTACCATGTGAGTCCCAAGGACCAAGCACAGGTCATAAGCCTTGGCTACAAGTGCCCTTACCTGCAGAGCCATCTTGATACCCTATGGTGTCATTTCTAACTGGGCTGTTGCCTCAATTTACTGTATGGTACGTACAGCAAGATGAAAGGAAGGATTTTTTATTAGATTCAATGGTTGAGGTGAACCATCAAGATGATTCCACTTAACTACAGTTAAACCAAACTTGATTGAAAATTTAGTGGTCTCATCTGTGACTGGTTTAAATCAGCTTTATAAATCCTTGTTCCGGCTGGACTGTAGAGATAGCTCAACAGTTAAGAACACTGGCCTCTCTTTCAGAGAGCTCAGGTTTGATTCCCAGTACATCCATGGTGGCTTGCAATTGTCTATAACTCAAGTTCAGGAGATCCTGCTCCTCTCAATGGGCCTCCATGGGCCTGCGTGCACATGTGGTACAGAACACACAATAAAAATAAAGGGGTCAAAGTAGTCTTTGAGCACCTAGTAGCATAAAGCCTGCAATTCTTTTGGCAGGATGACATGGTGTCTGGTCACTTTGCTCTTCCCTAACTCAGCCACACTTGAGAGAGCTTTGTTTCAGTGTGTGTGCCAACAATACTAATGCCCATGTCAACTGTTCCATCTTCCAGGATTTGACCTGTTTAAGAAACAGCTCTGGGAGGAATAGAAAGAAGGATTGCTGGCCTTGAAAGGACTCCACAGGAAGACCCAAAGTGTCAACTAACCTGGACCCTTGGGGCGCTCAGAGACTGAACCACCAACCAAAGAGCATACACAGGTTGGACCTAAGCATCCCTGCACATATGTGGCAGAAGTGCAGCTTGGTCTTCATGTGGGTCATGAACAACTGGAATGGGGCTGTCTTAAAAGTTATTGCCTGTACATGGGGTAGGTTTTTCTAGCTGGTCTGTCTTAACTGGTCTCAGTGCCCTAGGCAGGACAAGATGCAGTCTTCATGGTACAGAGAACCTGCAATATCGTTTTGTAGCAGGGAAGGAAATGGATTGGAGAGAAAGCCCTCCGCTGACACCATATGCCTCTCCTTTCCTAATCTTCATAGTGAATTTATACTCTCATCTTTTTATATGCCCCGAGATGCGATTTGAATAGGGTATGTGATAGGCTGGCATTTCAAGGCAAGTCCAGGTGATTTTCCCTTAGCCATAGATAGTCATCTAGCTTTTACATCTCATTCTCAGGAATTTAATTCAGCACCGACTCAATTCAGGTATCAGTGGCCTAGGGGAATTTTTCTAGAGCCCTTTTGGGTTCTTTAATTGCAGTGTTGGTCAGGGCTAAATTTATTTTTCTACTGATGCTAAATGTAGCAGCTGAGTATTAAACGGCAGACACTGGAAGCAGTTTACTTTGAGATTATCAGCTGTTTATTATAATCAGTAAGCAATGAGAAACATTTCCAGAAATGTCTCAAGGACAACCTGCTTGTGGACTTTTTTTTTTTTTTTTTAAACTCCATGGGCAGGTCTGTATAGGACACTTTGTTGGTTCAGTGTCCAGACTGCCAACTCCTTTCAGGACAGAGTGGATAAATGTCCTTCCAAACATTTAGATTATCCAGATCTCTCCCCCTCCCTCCCATTTATTGTTCCTTCATTTTTCTTGTCTTGACATTTCCCCTTCATGGGGACCTTAGTATATCCCTCCTTTATTTGAAACTTGGGACAAGGGTCAGAGGTAAATGACTGTCACCCTACTCAGTGTCCTTTTCCCGGGGGCAGGGGGTTTACTCTCCTAGGAGCCAGTTCATCAAACAAAAGACATCTCCAGGTATTAATCCAGACAGTAGCAATGGTCAGGGGTCATCATTGATACTTGAATCACCTGCATGTTTCTCAAATGACTTGATGTTCAAACGCTTGCCAAATTTACACTGGTTTAAAAATAGAAGAGTGATAAAGAAGGAACATGTTTGAAGTACATCAAAATAGGAAAATGTTTTCATGAGCCCCATTATGTTTACTATTTTGTAGAGGTGACATTTATTGATTTTCTTAATGTTTATTTATTCATTTATTTGGAGGTGCAGTTTCATTGTCAACTGGAACTCACTATATAGCCCCCGTTTGCCTCAGACTCACAGAAATCCTCCTGCTTCTGCCTCCTAAGTGCTGGAATTACAGAGGTGAGCAACCACACCTGTGTGAGACTCACTTGTTTTTCATGCAATAATATACATTAATTAAAAATAAAATGTATTCGGGGATTCATTTAGTGATTTAAAGTTGTGATGGCTAATGGAGTCTTCCTTCAATTTCCCTACTGGATTTTCCTTTATAAGTGCAGCCTTATTGTTCTGTTAGCAAATCTCTACGGTTAGGAAAGTCCCATTTGAATATGACTAAAAGTAGCAGAGCATCTTGGCAAATGCTTATAATCTCAGCACTCAGTAGACATAGACAAGGGGAGAGCCATGACTTCGACTTTGAGGTCAGGCTGGTCTCTTGATTAAGTTTCAGTCTACTCAGGGCTTTGTAGTGAGTCTTTATCTATCTATCTATCTATCTATCTATAATAAAAAATCAGTGAAACTGTGAAACTGTAAAATGTCACAATGAAACTAAGCCCAAGAAGCAGGTGGCACATTAATCTCTGTCACGAGGAATTTGAAAATTAGCAGTATTGGTGCAGGGGAGGTAGCTCTGTGCATAAAGGATATGCAGGGCCAGAGTTTGGGTCCTCAGAACCTCAGAAACACCAGCCAAGTGTAGCATGACCTGCTTGGAATCTGAGAAGTTGAGAGGTAGAGACATGGGATTCCATGTCAAGTCTGAGGGACCCTGCCTCAGTGTGTAAGGTAGACCATGACAAAGGAAGTTGTTAACTTTGCACCTGCACATATGTGAACATGCAAACATGTGTACACACCACACACATAAAAATTATCAATATGATTAATGTTTCACTAATAAATGCAAATATATCTTTATGGCGTATTGAAGTTAAGAGCAGGTTTCAAAGATGAGTATCAGGTTGTTTTTGTTTATTTATTTGTATTGTTTTGTCTTTTAAATCTGCAACTGTCAATCAAAGTCTATGCCTTTGCTAAAATGAGATATTGGTTGTTTCTGTCCCTTTGTCCATTTTTGGGGGGTGTATGGAATATATATATATATATATATATATATATATATATATATATATAAAATGTTTCTACATATGTAGGCATATGTGTGGGCATGTGCCTATACACATGTGTACTTGTACATGTGGAGCCCCTGACATTGATATCGAGGATCATACTTGGTTGCTCTTTGACCTTATTCATTCAGATGGGTTCTTCCAGTCAAACCGAAGACTTGCCAACATAGCTATCCTCAGTGGCCAGCTTGCTTCAGGTATTCTCTTTCTCTGTTTCCTAAGGTTTGAATTATAGGTCATGTGTGATACCACCTAACACTTGTGGGTTCTCATACTTGTGCACAAGCACAGTAACCACCTAGTTATCTCCCAAGCCCAAGACGCTCTTGTTACTTGAAGTGAAATGTGTCTCAAGTTTGGTTTTCATAGTGCATCACACTGCACTTGCCAATGGGAACATGCATTTTTTGATGTGTTCTGCCAATGTCAGTGTTGTAGTTCACAGAAGGCCTTCTCTTTGCTTTCTTTGTTCGCAATGCATGTTTGGGAATGGATACTCCTAAGGAAAATATAGAATAAATAAGATCACGAGACTCATTTTAGTCTCAACATGTATTCATTAAATGAATAAGATACCCTAATACTGTGTATGCCTCATTTGGATTTTACTCAATAAACACAAATTGAGTAACAACCAAATGCGTAACATGCAAGCCACAAATTGAAGACAAAAAAATACATCCCAGGCTGGAGATATGATTGAGTTGCTAAAGTGCTTGCCTTCCAGTCATAGGGATCTGAGTTTAATACCTAGAGATATTTAAGAAACATAGTAGGGATGGAGGTATGTGTTTGTAATTCTAGCTCTGGATAAGCAGAGACAGATCCTTGGCGTTCACTGGATACATAGCTGCACCTAATTGTTTTGCTACAGGCCAGTGAATGATCCTGTCTTGGAAAGAAAAAGAAGTATGTAAGTCCACTGCGGGAGTCCTCCGGCTTCCACATGACAGGTACATATTTGTGAACACCTGTGTCTGCAGCCATACAAACCTGCAGGTAAACCTGACCTACCACAGGCACATATACTCGTTTGTCCCCAAATATCTCTGTTCACAAATTTGTAGACCAGGAGAAGAAAGGGACAACTAAACAGACAAGCGTCTTGTAATATGGCTTAGGATCTAGCTATAGGGGTATGGAGGAGACTGGCTTTCCCTTGGGCTGAAGTAAGAGGCAGTTCTAGAAATGTGTTTAAGTGTCACTGTCTTACTTAGAGTGTCTATTGCTGTGAAGAGACACTATGACCGTGATGACTCTCATAATGGAAAACATTTGCTTGGGGGTAGCTTACACTTTTAGAAGTTTAGCCCATTATTAATCATCATGGGAAAAAAAAATAATGAAGGCCTACAGGGAGACATAGTGCTATTGAAAGAGCTGAGAGTTCTATGTCTTGATTCACAGGCAGCAGGAGGCTATGTGCCATACTGGGTGTACCCTGAGCATATAAGACTGCAAAGCCTACCCTTACAGTGACACTCTTCTTTTTTTTTTTTTTTTCCCACTTTCTCCAGCTTTTTTCTTGATATTTTCTTTATTTACATTTCAAATGTTCTTTTTCCTATTTTCCTCTCCAAAAATCCCCTATCCCCTCCCCTGCCCCTCCCGCTGCTCCCCAACCCACCCACTCCTGCTTCCTGGCCCTGGCATTCCCCTATACTGGGGCATAGAACCTTCACAGGACCAAGAGCCTCTCTTCCCACTAGGCCATTCTCTGCTACTGTAGCTAGAGCTGTAAGTCCCACCATGTATTTTCTTTGATTGGTGGTTTAGGCCCAGGGAGCTCTGGGGGGGTACTGGTTAGTTTATATTGTTGTTCCTCCTATGGGGTCAGCTCCTTGGGTACTTTCTCTAGCTCCTTCATTGGGGACCCTGTGCTTTGTTCAAAAGACAACTGTGAGCATCCACTTCTGTATTTGTCAGGCACTGGCAGAGCCTCTCAGGAGACAGCTTTATCAGGCTCCTGTCAGCTAGTTCTTATTGGCATCCACAATAGTGTCTGGGTTTGGTGGTTGTTTATGGGATGGATCCCCAGGTGGGGCAGTCTCTGG